>NC_056705.1:33156144-33333356 GCF_018831695.1 Puntigrus tetrazona | reverse complement strand
GACATCAGTTAGTACTCTTTGGATGTTATTATGCCCACATTTACCGCAAGACTATTTAGTCCTCCACATTCCGCTATGCGACTTAGTTAAATATCACTGGTACGAGCTTCTAATGATGATAGTAATCAGCTTATCATGTCTTGTAAGCTAATGTTTAAGTATAACAGTTAAGTACCATCATTTCATTTCATTTGTCAAACAGAGATTCAGTGAAACTCAAGGATTTATGCCAGCATCATATATCAAATCAAGGCAACCTGAAAAATATCATAAAATATGCTAGTCTAATTGTTTACTTATACCGCACATAAACACAAGGCAAGCCATCTGTGTCACATTAAACAGATGTGTGCCAGTGCAGGAGCAGATCATTGGACATTCAAAACAGGATGGTTGAGTTCAGTCTGGGTGAGAGAGCTGGCGCAGCGGATGCACAAAGCGGCAGAAGATCTTGAAAATGTCTTCCTGGGCTCAAAGCAACATTTCCCAAAGGAACAATATCTGAAAAAATACCTGGGCCAATCTTTGAGAAAGACAAGAAGGAGAAGTTTCCATCTTTTTGTCTTCTTGCTCTATTTAGCAAGTTTTAGTTTGGTACTTTCTGACTGGGGGACATCAGACAAAAATGAAGTTTTAAAGTGGTCACCGCTACTAAGTGCATTGTGCTTTTGTCTTTTTCACATACACCAAATAATCAAATAATTCATGTTTTCTTTGGTTTCCCTGCAACAGCAGAAATAAAAATTAAAGCTAATAACATTAATTAGGTAGTAGGTGGACGTCTTGGGGACCAATGTATGGAAGATGATTGGCTTCTGGTGGGAAAGAGCAGCCAGGCCCACTGCCTGCTGCTGAATTGGAGCTGGCAGGCAGCTGAGGAAAGAATGCCTGGCTTTATAGTCATCATTATAATGCAAGCTTTAATTCTGCATTTTTTACAGCAATGAACTACATAACAGTTATAGCTAGATGTCAGTAAACTATTTCTGCTCTGCCCTAATCAGCACCTTCACTGGTTTTGCCTTTTCTATGAATATTATTAGCATGACAATGAATGGATGAGTAAGCCATGCCAAGAAAGAATATCAAATTGAATCGTTCACCTTAAAGGCATATTTGTTTCTACTTTAGATCAGTATAGTTAAAAGAACAATACATCAAAGCATTCTACAGTACCTGTCAAATATTGGCAGAGATTTATATTGGTAACAATTTATCAAGCATATGGTTCTGATTGCTATGTCTCCTTCCAGGCCTTATGTTATTCCATTACAGAAGCCACTAGTTTGCAAGCATGAAAATGCCATGTAGACTAATGACTTACAAAACCCATTAATAGCCAATACCACTTGTTTTGTCAGCAAAGAAAACTGCTTTTTTGTTGTTATCGGCATTTCATTTGTTTTTCAGAAGTACTGCAGCATGATATGAATGTAATGATTGAACGTGTTTATCTTGGTCTCATAAAAATTTGAACAACACACACAAGGTTTCGATCATTTTTAATAATTATAATAAACCAAGAAATGGGGAGCGGGCACTGACAGATTGCTCGGCGAGACCGCTTATTTATGTTTTCTGAAAAGGAGGAGAAGCAGAGGAGGTTTCAAAGAAAATATAAAAATGACACAGTCACAGTCATTATTATCCAGGATCTGGTTACAGAGGACCTGTAATGCAATAGTGATGCTTGGTTAGCATGAAGGTCAGATTTTTATTATAAAGAAAACTCGTTGCACAGTTTATAGACTGACTGAAACTGCAATACCGGCACATTTTAAACTAAAGGCAACTAAATCAACTGCACTAAAGTCAACTACTTCTGGGATGCATAGTCAGGTTAAACGGGTGTAGGTTTTATATCTGTATGTTTATGCTTATATTTATGCACTGTGGTAATTTTGACTTGAAATGTGTGATTTGACGTAAAAGCACACTGGAGACCCACGAAGGAGTGAAGAAGAGGTTCTGGTAGTGTGAAAATGCCAGCCCTTGAACCGCAACCGCTTCTTCAGATTTTGTGGCTGCAAACTTTAAGATTTTTCGCAGGGAACTGCCGTGAGACTGTACTGCTGCCTATAGCAATCAAAACCAAAAAGCTTTTGAAATTTAATTAAAGAGATTTATTTATGTTAGGGTTTTGACCTAAACAGGATTTTTCACCTCTTGAGATCTGATTTTAGTGGCAAGTCACTAATTACACACTCCAGTTAAATATTTCTATACATAACACCAAGGTATTGTCGTGAAGCACCGCTGCCGTCATGGGTGTGGTTAACAGCAGAGCGCGCACGATGCTATATGTAAAGTAAACGCTGCTAATCTTTCAGAGAACCAATAAACAATATCTTTACAGGCAGGGAGACAGGAGACAAAACTACACGACATTGTAAAGACGAGAACGACGATTTAATAATGCAGGGATCAAAACTAGAACTTAAATACAAACGTGGGAAATCACTAAATTAACTGTAGACACAGGTGAAAAAACGCTTAAGACAATTAACTAAAGTGGGTCATAGAACACATGGTACCCGACAAAAACAAGCGCTCACAATACTTTGGTGATATGCATTTAATGCCATCCAATCACACATACACATAAAGCAAACCAGCTAAATATTCAAAATGGCTTGTAATTTAGCTGAATATTTTGAATTAAATGTGTAAAAATAAAGAGAAAAAATCTTAAATGTAAGAATGCATAATAAAATTAATCTAAAAATTTACTCCCACGAATAAAAAGCTTTGTTCGTATCTGAACACAAATTGGTTATATTTTGATATCTCTGACTCTCCCATAGATAGGCAATGTAATTAACACAATCAACATCTGACATCAGCATTTTAACAGCAGTAACATTACAAAGAAAACGAGAATACTCTTTCATGAGCAACAAAAAATACTTAATTTCAGTTTGTCTCTCTGTTTCACCATAGCATCATTTTGGACCCTAATGCAAACAGCATATGTTTTCTAAGGCAGATTGTTACATGTGTGTATGTTTACTGGTTCGGAAATACATATGGGGGGTATATAATAATCACATATTAATGTAAAATTTACATAGTAGGGTGGAGTAACCTGGGCACTTACTTTTTGATAAAAGTGCCCATTATGTATGGGTGGAAATGTTTCTCGCTAAACTTCTATCATGTCCTCTTTCGCCTGTGTTCAAGTGGAGGCCTCTGAGTATGTGCATGTGCTGGATTTAACTCAATGGTACAGTCCAGTAACCTGGAGTCAAAATGCATTATCATTGTTCTTCTTCTATGAATTTATTGATTGATTTATTGACTTATAGATAGATTGCTGTTCAACTCTAATTCTGACAGCACATATTCATCGCATGAGAATCCATTGGTAAACAAGTGATGAAATACCACATTTTTACATATCTGTTCTAATGAGGAAACAAGCTCATCTACATCTTTGATTATTCCTGATGGATACCATTGTTAGCAAATATTTTTTTTGGTTGAGCTTGGTCTTTACCTATTATAGACATTATCACTATAAAATGCAAAACTTATAGAATATAAATAAAATTATTTTTTTAACCAAATTTAACCAAATTTGCTAAATTTAGTTTTTCATTTAATAATGCAGTTAGGAACTACAATAATTTGCAAAGTGCAGAATGAGTCCTATGAGTAGCATAACACTTAGGCTTTCGACTGACTTTCTCTCCAGGGTCACCTCTGGTCCCTCCTCTCCTATGTCTCCCTGGCAGAAAAATAAAAGTTTTATTATTTTAATACAGCATTGAAACAAGAAAAGTTGGTCCTCATCATGTTGTATAGTAAAATGTAAAATTGCATATAAAAATTGTCTCTGGTTAAAAGTTCATATACTATTTAAAACAGGAGCTAGCGGTTGGAGTGTGGAATGATGGGTATTGGATGTGTCTATCTCTAGAACAATTTATTTCCAAGGACGCTATGTTATGTTAGCTTAGCATGCTACTTCCTATTACTAAATTCCATGCTTTTTGTAACTGTAAGCATATAACATCATCAGCTTCATCTGTACTCATTACAGTTTTGTAGTTTTTCCGTGAATGTCAAAATTCATCTCACAGTTCCAAGGATAGCATGCAACAACAAACTTCATGGTAGGTACACTTTGAAAGTTTGCAACCTTGAAACCTATGTCTGCTGTAGAGATTGTAATAGTCTATACTGTCATATATGTACAAGTAATGGGGCAAATATTACACTTTGAACGACAACTCCATACAAAGGATTTCTGTCCTTCCTATGCTGTGCTGTTGTTATTGTTAAGTCGTAATAGTGCTCATCCAATACATCAACAACTGTAGGGATTTGAAGATTCGAAAATTAAATTTTATTGTAGCTCTGGCAAAACGGGCAATATTTGTAATGAAGTGGCAGTGGTGATAAAACACTTTGTCCTGTCTTTGTGTAATTCCCAGCCATTTTAGGCTGCAGGCACAAAGTCTGATATACATAAGTCTATATTGGGCTTGAGTCTACTTTTAATAAATTTGATTTATTATAGAAACTATCTGGGTGTTTGACACATTAAGTCTAAATTTTGGTCTAAATGAGCTATTGGTCTAAATGTTGCGTAAACCTGTGGTTGAGGATATGTCTGCCAACAGCATCAAGATATAATCCTAGTAGTGATCCAAGGCATGTGCAAAGCAAAGGCCACTGCACATTAAACAGCTGTATTAACACTGTGCTCTTGGAGCAGAGCACTGTGCTTACCATCCTTGAAATTAATTAACTTTCATTGAGAATAAAGTGCTTCTGGACATGAAGGCTCAAACTTTCTATTCCTATGTTGAAAAGTTGGCTGCCACTGTGAAACTCATTTAAGAAAGGATTCTTTTAAGACACACACATCACAGTGCATAAAATTAGGAGTAAAATGTATAATTGCTAAGGAACTATAATTAAAATTTCCTTTGTCTTCAGTCCTGCATTTGCTCTTTTTACTCACATTCATCCAAAGTGACAGATGAGAAGTTGCAGAGCACTCTTCCTTTGTTCAGATTTCACACACAAGCTATCTAATACCTAGCCTGATTGCATTTTCTCCACCAATTTACTAGGAAAAAGATTCAGATTTCATCTTGAGATATTCTACAAGCTCTCTAATAAATTGAAAACTGTTCCTTGTTCACAAAGCTGCTCACTACCATCTTGCCAAGAAAGCAGATGCTGAGTTCAAGTGAAATATTTCAACCTTTTCAAAGTTTTTTACTTTTTAAATGGCAGCTTTGAACATAACATTGTATTGTTCTGGGGGGTAGAGTTTTGGCAGAATATAATCCTACCCAATAACTAAAACTAGCTCCCCACCCCCAATATTTAGTCAGTGGTTAATGGAATTAGGCTATTAACAATAACAAATGATATATTGATTGTCAATTATTTAAAAAGAATTATTGGCCTGATAATGATTAACAGGCTAGTCTTAATACAACAAAGTCTATAGTTAAGAACTAACATCGTGAGAGCCTATAAATCCCAAAATTGCAAAAACAAACACTACAGAAAAACATGATTAGATAACTGAGGGGAATATTTACTCAATCCGCTTCACTCTCTGTCACCCTGTTGGAAAAAGAGAATTAAGTGAGTGGTAAATATTAAAATGTTATAAACTCAAACATTAAAGCATGCTTAAAACTCACAGCTTGGTAATATTACTTCTGGAGTTCATTCTTTTAGAACATGAGACCTGTGGACTCTAGTATTTTGCACCTACTCCGTGATATAATTCGATTTGAAATAACCCTTTACTCTCCCAGACATGGTGGCCTAATACATACCTGGAAAACACAATAAATCTTACCTGTACAAGGAATAACTGATGACGTGGAGTTGCTTCTGCTTATGTATCAGTCTGTGTGTCTCTCAACAGCTCACTTACGAATTACATTTCTCCCTACTAATAGTTTTAAAGACCAGGTACTGTGTGTTTGCTGTAAATAATTGCACAGTTTATAACCTTTAACCAATTAGGTTGGGATACAGCTCTGTGTTATAAGGATAACAAGTGATCAGAATTTTATGATTTTACAGTTTTTTCTGTAAACGTGATTTGACACATTTGTCTCAAACCAGGTCCCTTGTTCTCAAAACAGTTAACACGTGTGGTTCTCAAACAAATTCCATACCACCTGTAAAAACAATACACACAACCCTCACAAATGTTTTCACAATAGTTAATACAATCAACCAAAACTTTAAGATATTCTGGAAAAAAAAGATTTTACACAATCTGCAAAACATTCACACTCTCTCCAGTATTTCATTTATTTTTGCGCAGGCTGGAAATTATTTGGGTTTGGACATAAAAGATGAAATATGAGGCAGGATATTAAAGATTTTTAGCTTTTCCAGGTGTTCAAGTGTCTGGATCTGACTTAATAACTTAGAAGATAGCACCTTTGTTGAAACTGACAAGTGTTTTTTGTTGCAATGGTGTGTCCAATCAAAGGTGGTACGTGATTTCTGGCAGCCAATGTTGGTTTTTTAAATCACTAGTGTTTAAAAGAGAACAAACTGTTGGTTCATGTTCGGCTGGCGCATCTGTGAATTCCAGACAGTAAGACTTTGTGGATGGGTCAAGAGCCATGGTATCCAGGCTACACATCAGCATGCCACCAAAAAGGATTAACCACATTCAAAAAAGGATTAACTGGGGATGCAAGAGGAAGCTGTCTGAAAGTGAATTTTGTATCCAAATAACATAAAAACCACAGCTGCCCAACTCACTGCAGAATTAAATATGCACTTTCAACCTCCTGTTTCCACCAAAACTGTCCATTGGGGAGCTCCATAGGTAAATATACATGGCCGGGCTGCTATAGCCAAACATTCTGGAGGACCATGTGCATGAACATTGTACCAGAGTTGGTGGTGCTATGTATCAGATGATGATGCACCCAATACACTACAGTACAGACTGGCAATGGAGTGGTTTGATAGGAAGGAAAGAAATTATTGGTTTACTCTTTGGGGGTGTCTGGAGTGAAATGTGAAATGTTTTTCTCCTTACCAGCATAATAGCATAAAGTGACCTGACCACTATTCTATAAGATTGTATGGAGGAGCCAACGCACAGACACAGTGGAGGTGGGTGTCAGGCCTCTGAAAGGCTTTCTTTATTAACAAAACAATATACAAAAGAAAGTGTCCAGGGGAAAAAAGTGTCCAAAAATAAACAGGAGTAAACTCTGTCCTTTGTCGCAAGCAGCAGGAAGTGCAGGCCGGGTAGTTTTCCAGGGGAAGGGCTTAGGTATGGGGCGTGAGCCCCGGTGGCTACACGCGCTCCTCTCTGGGCCGGGCGCAGGGGCGCGGCTGCTTTCCGCGTAAGCTCCTTCGCTTCTTCCGGGCCGCAGTCAGAAGGGATAAACAGCCCAGCATTCTGCACCTGGCCAGCGGTACACGCGGTGCAGTGGCTCACCAGGACTATGGAGTCCGGCAGCACGCCATGGTGCCGGCGAAACTCTCACAGGCACCTTTCTGAGACCCACGAGGACACCAGCGTGCATGCACGTGGGAAGAGACCGGTCCTCGAGGAGAGGCGTATTCGCATTTAACGGCAGCGGTGACGCAGGTTCGGATTCACACGCCGCCAGACCTGTTCATCACTCACGCCTCCTTCTCTGTACACGCCCACTCTGTCGGGAGCCTGGTGAAGGGTCATGAATAGCGGACGTGGGTGATGATGACAATAAAGGGGAGGGTAGTCGACGATCACTATATATATATATATATATATAGTGCAAAGGGTGAAAAAAATCACACAACAAAGAGAGTTTCAAGCAACTAACCCGGAGGGTGGATTTATTGACAATAAAACAGAAGATACAGAAAATAAAGTCCCAATCATGTTGTCCTGGTAAGCAGGTAATCATGCTTGAGCCTTTGGCTTTCCTTGTGTGCTGCAGTGGGTCCGTAGGTTATGAGGAGTGTATGGATCGGTCGGTCACACACTGCTACCTGGTAGAGTAAGAAGACACAGACATTAGTCTCAGCTTCGATGTGGGAGAGAGATTTTTCCTGTGACGCTTTCTGCTGCTTTTTTCCTCCTGTTGCTGTTTCCTGCTGCAGCTACAGAGGTGAACGTACGTACTCTGGTCTTGCAAGGGGCCTCTGAGCCATTCTGGACCACTTCCCACCTTCTCAGGGTCAACGTTTCATCATATTGGTCTGCCCGGTTTTGGGGAGAACTGTCACGAATGAGGGGCCTGAGGCGTGTGGATCCACATGCAGGCTTTCTATTGGAAGAAAGGTGGCATGGTCATAGCAGGCAGGCGCCAAACAGGGCAAACAGATGTATAGGAGAAGCAGGCAATAAACAAAATCCAGAAACAGGCGACAGGGTCAGGTCAGGGCAGCAAACAATCACAGTATCCAAAGACAGACAGGGTCAAAATCAGGGAAACAAGAACTCTGGAAAACACAAGGAACTCTGAAAATGAACAACAGAACAGGCGAACACTAACCTGCAGGTGAGTGACCTGGTTACTAGAATTTATAGTCCTCAGACAGGAAGTTAGAAGCAGAGGGAGGAATGCAGATCACCCAGAGG
Source organism: Puntigrus tetrazona (assembly GCF_018831695.1). Classification (NCBI taxonomy): domain Eukaryota; kingdom Metazoa; phylum Chordata; class Actinopteri; order Cypriniformes; family Cyprinidae; genus Puntigrus; species Puntigrus tetrazona. The sequence continues at coordinate 33,324,781 of NC_056705.1, read as the reverse complement.
TAAGGGCCTTTCTGCTGGTCTGGTGACAAGAACACATCAGAGAACTCTGAGCAAGAACTTATTGGGTGTCCTTATGCACACATGTGATGGGTAGGTATGTTCTACTTTCAAGTCCGTAAGTGCGAGGACATTGGGCCTGGACTAGGGTCATCGGGCTGCACTGCCGGAGTCAAGAAGGGAAGGTGAAGGGTTTTCATTCATTCACACCTCCTACTTCTGATGTGTCTGCTGGGGTCTCTGAGCAACTATACAGCCTGCCAGCCAAGTTTCCATGGGCAGCGCTGGACCCTTCAGTGGACATAGGCCTGCCTTGCACTGGAGGGAACTGCAGGCCTGATTCCATTGGTCGCGAAGGTGCTCCTCTGGCACTGCCAAGGTTCTGGACCATTTTTCTCTCCTTGTGGTACTTTTCCTGCCTTTGATGAGCGCTGCATGCTGACAAATCAACCTGTGGAGGCGGCCAGGTGTTCCTGCAAGAGCCCAGGGCGCCTGATGAGTAATTCGGACACTGTCACACAATATACAGATATAGAGATATATATATATATATATATATATATATATATATATATATATATATATATATATATATATACACACACACAATATTAGTGTGACACAATTCTAAAATTTTTGGCTCTATACAACACCACAATGAATTTGAAATTAAATTAAAAAAAGCATGCTTTATCGTCAGACTGTCAGTTTTAATTTGAGGGTATTTACATACAAATCAGGTGAACAATGTAGGAATTAGCAACAGTTTGCATATGTGCTTTCCACTTGTTAAGTAATGGGACAATTGGCTTTCAGCTGTTCCATGGCCAGGTGTGTGTTATTCCCTCATTATCCCAATTATGATGACCAGATAAAAGGTCCAGAGTTAATTTCAAGTGTTCTATTTGCATTTGAATCTGTTGTTGCTGTCAACTCTCAAGATGAGACCCAAAGATCTGTCACTATCAGTGAAGCAAGCATCATTAGGCTGAAAACCAAACGAACCCATCAGAGAGATAAATATTAGGTATGGCCACAAAACATGAAAACATGAAACATTCTTAAAAAGAAGGAACACACACGGGAGCTCAGCAACACCAAAAGACCAGAAAGACCACGGAAAAACAACTGTGTTGGTCCTCAAAAACAGGAAGGTCAGATTAGAGCTTACCAAACAACATCTAAAAAGCCTTGATAGTTCTGGAACAACATCCTGGACAGATGAGACCAAGATCAACTTGGTCAGCCAGAGTGATGGGAAGAGAAAAGTATTGAGAAGTAAAGGAACTTCTATATGATCCTAAGCATACCACCTCATCAGTGAAGCATGGTGGTGATAGTGTCATGGCGCGGGCATGTATGGCTGCCAATGGAACTGGGGTTCTTTGTAATTATTGATGATGGGACTGCTGACAAAAGCAGCAGGATTAATTCTGAAGTGTTTTGGGCAATATTTTAGTGACACGTTTCTAAAAGCAGTTTTGCAGGAGACAGAAAAGACAGAAGAAGGCATAGCCTATATATTCTCTTTATTTTGCAAAAGCACCAGATTTTGCTGTTATTGTGCACCTAACATTTATGAATGATGTATAACATGTATTTAGTGTGACAAAAATCTTAAGTGTCTTTCACAATGATATATATAAAAAAACAAAAACAGGTGAACTGTGGGGCCTGGTCAGACACTATGTTCTCTGGTATGCCATTGACTCTGAATATGTTTCTCCACAGCAGTGGGCAGCCCTTAAACACTGTTAATCTTGAAAGCAATCCACAGTTGTATAGTAATTAAAGTAAAGTAGGCTGGGGCAAAGTCTATAGGCAAGTGTGAACAAAATGTATCATGAATCAAAAGTCATTGTTCACTGAATTTCAGGTTGTCCAGAATTTAGCGAGGTGTGGACATATTGTAAAGTCCAATTGGCAAGGGCTTGAATAACATATTGTTGATTGGGTGGACATTCCAGTGGTAGTGAATCATCCTGTAAGTCTTGATGGATCTCTACCATGATATCCCAACTGATCTACTGATCTGACTACAGACGGCAGTGAAATAGATATGACAAGCTGTTAATTTGAAAGGGCTGAACTGCTCCTTCAAGCCAGTGACTTCACTTCTGTAGTGCAGCCTTCACTGTTGGCCATGTTTATAAATCTTACATTAATGAAGAAACCATCAACATTGTTCTAGTGAGCCATTAAACTTGTCAGGTAATGAAAGCCTTACCAAGGAGCTTTGATAAGTGGATGTATTGTGTGCACCATCTGTACTTGACATCCACCGAGCAGCTCATGAAGCTGAGAGACAATTTTGGCAAAGTATTTAACAGTGGTGAAGTACAAGTAATGAACACTTCCAGGAGGTAGGCTTGTCACTGTCAAAGTCTACAATCAAGAGAAGACTCTAAAAACATGTAATCATAGCAAAATCATGTAATAAAAACAGAACTACTACTGAAATACAATCTTTGGATGGCTGAATTTATGATCAACCTGTACCAGAATGATTGGAAGAAAAAGTATGGAGGCATGGGACAGCTCATGGTCCAAAGTATAAAACATGTAGCACTGCCACATAAGGGGGTGACTTATTTATAACATTGTTGATTGTCACTGTTGATCATTAAATTAATTGTCACCTCACTTTCTGTGTTGTTGCACCTCGGCGGTGTGTGTGGCTTCCTTGAATGATATAAGCCAGCGAGATTTCGGAGACTTGTGCAATGCCATGTGATCATAACAAGGTTTGTACTCCCGCGTCCTAAATCACGGAGAAACATCATCTGTGAAGTATGGAGGAGCAATGTGTGATGCCATGTGCTTTGCACAGCTTCCATTGGCACTAGGCTACTGGTCTTTATTGATGGCGTGACAGAGGACAGAAGCAGTGGAATACTTCACCGAAGTGTATAGGAATATACTCTCTGCCTAGATTTAGTCAAATGGAGCAAAGTTGATTGGGGGCACTTCAAATGGATGATTACCCAAATCATACAGCAATATCCAGGAGTTTTTCAGTCAACCTTGATTGAGCATGCATTTCACATACTGAGACTAAATTAAATGCTGGAAGACCCACAAAAACAACACTTGAAGTCAACTACAGGCAAAGCGTCACAAAGGAGAAAACCCATCCATGGTTTAATTTATTGCCTTTAACTTAATGCATATATTGCCTGTGAAGAATGCTCTACAAAATATTTTTAAAAATTAAATTTTATTTATTATTTAATTAATTTAATTATTTATTTACTTAATATATTTCAGCCCCTGAATATGGGGCAGGGGCTGTGTATAAAAATGGTTGGTCCTAAGCATTTTATTTTTTCAACCCCTTGAATTGAAAAGTCTGCTCTTTCATGTCATCTTGATTGTTTTATTTTTAATTCTGTTCTGGTGGCATACAATGCTGAAATTATGAAAATTGTGCCAGTGTCATGTATCCATCACAATTCTGTAAAACAGTGGTTCTCAAAAGGGGCTACGTGAGACTCACCCGAGGGGCACGCAAAACAAAATGCTGAGGTTTGCCAGTCATTTCATTCTACACTAACTTAAAGTAACATTAAAATCAATCAAAACCAAAATGCCGCTTCTAATATAAAAACAGGAAAATTTAAACCGTCGTAAACGGTCAAATGACATCAAATTACCTCATCTTTTGAAGTCAAAAATAACTGCAGCAACACAATACATATAATAGGATGCTGCTAAATATGCTGCATTAGCAAATTGCACTGATGTTTATTATATCTGTAAAGTACATTTCAGTTAATAGCATAAAGAACAAATGTTGACAGACTACACTGAGATCGATTTAAGAAACCTTTGTAGATATAGAAACAGACTCAGTGTGATTTATTGTTCCTGTCAGTCAGTCGCTATGTTGTGACGACAGACTGGGGTCTTGCATTGAGCCCTTCTGCTGTCACCCAACTTGGTCTCTCATATGCTAACAGAGGATCGGCAGCTGACACATTGAGGATCAGAGGGCTACAGTGATTGCTGGGGCTACAGTGATCCAACCCCGCAGACCACTTATTACTCTCGCAGTACATGTCCTGTCCAATTGCCGAGCGATGTAGGGGCCATCTCACGCGGTCCAATTCACCTGGCGCGCTTCTTCTGGCCCTGCACAAGATTTCTGCACAGACTCCTCAGTTATCTCATTCTAGCTCAGTCAGCTAGAATGTTGTGCACAGGGATTTGGTGCTTCAGCACCTCATCCAGTTGAAGCTTCAGATCAACTGGGAAAAGAACAATCTCTTCCCCTACAGTGGACCTCTTTTCAGCCTACAGCTAGACTCCTGTGAGTATGACAGCGTGTCTTGCAGAAGCAGAATCAGTGCTAACTTGTCTGAGTTCATTCAGAGGCAAGACAGCGGTTCCACTGATACTTTTCAGAGGCTCCTGGGGCATATGGCTTCTGCAACTGTGTGCTATACGTATTCGGGGAGTTCTCTCATGACAACTCATCTTTCCCGGAGAATGGCGACTCCACCTCGAGACGATCCAGCTGATTTGGGAGTCGATTCGGAGAGGCTCAGGCTCGACCTGTTTACCTCACAAATCCTCCCATTGCCGGGCTGTTTTATTCCCTAACCGAGGCTCCCCTCAGCATGGACACGCTGGCACACAGCTGGCCTCTGGCCCTATGCAAATATGTGTTTCCCTCAGTGAACCTGATTGCACAGACACTGTTTCTTCCCATGTGTTGGGTAATAGGTAATTGGCTGGAAGAACTGGCCGTGTCACGCTTGCTGCACCATTCCCCCTCACCCGGGATCCGAGTGCTGTTTTCCCCTCCAGTAAGTTCTCTGGTTGGCGAACACTGGTTGGACTTCCTCCGACACCCCCGGCAGTCAGACTGGGTGGAGCAGTCTGATGCCAGGCCCAGTAGTGGGGTTGCTTGCCTGATTCCAGTCATCCCCTGTACTGGGCTAGGTGCTCTATATAGCCAATTCTCCATGGAGATCCTATATGTGTATTTTTCCACAGTAAGGTTTCCTCTTGTAAACCAGTGTCTTCCCTTGAAAGAGTCTTCTGTCTGTCTCTGCTGCCAGTTGTTCCTCTCCATTCTGGGAGAGGTAAGTCTGCCACAGAGGTAAGTTGTATGCTTACTGCCCCAGGTCTGTACATGCTAGCTTCCACATGTCACCCCCCCTTGTTCAGGATGTGGTCTCTGCAGTGTCCTTCTCAGGAAGTCCGCTTCCCCATTGTTCTGCCACCTGTCAACAAATTGAAGAGGTTAGCACCCTCTTGGAAGGTTGGAAGTGCTTCCTGTTAGAATTCTTCTAATTCAGGAAGAGTGGGCTGGCTTCTCCAGTAGTCATGTACTCACCTCTAGTCCCTGGTGGGTGCCAAGGACAGTGTATTGCTCTGGGGCGATGGGATGGTTACAACATCTGCATGGCATTAGTCTGGCACGTGCTGCTTGCCAACTGTTGCAGTGCGATTGGGTATTAATGAGTTCAGGTTGTGGCGTTTTCCATTGGACCCCAGTCTATCATCACGACATAACTTGTAGTGACTGACAGACAGGAAACATCTTGGTTATGTATGTAACCCTTATTCTCTGATGGAGGGAACAGAGACGTTATGTCCCCTTGCTACAACCTCGAACCATGAGAGCTGAGACTCAAAAAAAGGATGTTTTTTTTCTTTCTTTTAATAAAACTCTGTATGACATGAAATTGATCTTGTGATGTAATAAATCTACAAACTGTAACACCAGAAATTCCATCTAATCCTGGTGTGTACCCATATCTCCCTATAAATAACAACACAATGTGGCCTATTCAGTGCACAACTCTATGAATGCAAACATCCACATCTATAGTCATAAGCCATTAAATAAACAAATAAAATCTCATACTTATGAGCTGGTCTGGTCTCGAATCAGGTAGTGTTATCTTGAACTTTTAGACTTTTCATGATATTCAGTATATATCTTTTTATATATGTATACATGCCCTTTTTGACTTATTTGCCACCATATTAATTAAAATTGATCATGCAAGAATCACTGAATCACATTTATGAAACACATATTCTTCATATTTAAAAAGACATTTTGAATGTATTCAAAGAAAGCAATTTTTACTACTAAAGATGTGCCACAAAATTCTTTCTTATTGTTTTTATACACAAAATTCAATTCAAAAATGTTCTATAAAAGTCGTTTAGAGTGACAGCTGCTCCTGATGTACATTGATTTTTTTCTTTTCCCTTTTCTTTAATTTTAATGTCTGATTTTGTTGACAAAAAGTGGGGACAAAACTTTGAAACCTTAGGAAACATGCATGTGTCAATGAAAAAACAAGCTTGTTTTAATATGAGATAATATTATTAAGTGTTGCTTTTGATAAAGCAATCTAACAAACTTTTTGATAAAAAAACTAACAACATTTTTTCTCTATTTTATAGCATATAAACCCCTCTCTGTAAACACAATGTCAGGTTGCAGTGAGAGGATAATAAGTGTTATATATTTGATTTAATTATGATAAAATAAAACTGAAGGGCATTATTGTGCAAAATACATTGTTGATACCAAACAACATTACAATTAAAAATATTTACATTTTTAAACCTAATAGTCATTGCCATTGCTGGAGATGTTTTGTCACAGGTCATAAGAACCAGTGTCCTATAATTTAAAGTGGCTAAAGGCAAAAACAGGAAATTTACAGTGTTTTAAAAGCCATACGAATTTAAAGTGAAGATATCTGTTATCTTACCTTCATTCCATCGATACCTGAAATACCAGGTGGCCCAACAGAACCCTAGAAGTGAAAATTACATACTGTCATTAGATATATTCAAAATAAATTAGATAAAGATGGATATATATAAGTTTTAATGGTCTATAAAATTCTTGAAAATGATTTTAATGAACTATAAGCAGCTGTAAAATAGTTACATTAAACTACATGCACTACATGTACCATTACAAAAAATTTAACAAGACATATCAATGTCTATCCAAACGCCTTCATCAGTTTCCAAACAGGAAGTATCTCTGGCAAATATATCCACAAAAGTCACATGATCAACAGACCTATAGAGGTCATATGACTACAAGATTAAGTGTGTGACAACTGCCAGAGTGAGTGGTGTTACTTCACCCAGATCTCTCCTTACAGCGACGTGGCACTGTTTCGAGCACAGCATCATAGGAGTGGGACAGATTATGTCTCACAACCCCTCCCCTATTCAAAGAGAGTCGCTCCACTTTTACACGAATCGCTTCCTTTAAGCCTCTTTCAAACCACCTCTCTTCTCTAACCAGAATTCTCACCTTATGGTCTTGAAAACTGTGTTTCTTTTGTAGTAGATGCAAAAATGATGCTGTGCAATGTGTCAATAAAGTGGCTGTTTTTTCTCTCCTATATGTATTCTCCTACGGTATATGTCTTTACTCACTCTTATAACACAGTCCAGAAATATTTTTTTTGTCCCACATCTCTTCTTTAGTGAACTTGATGTATATGTCCTCTGAATTAATGTGCTCAGAAAAGACATCGATCTCCTTTCTCTTAATCTTTGCCAAATCTGAACCAGTGGCTTGAACCTCCTCATTGTAGTCAAAGCTTTTCTTTATAACAATATCTTCTGGACTCAGTGGTGTTCTCTTAGCCTGATCTCCTGTTTATACGTAGGTATGGATATGTAACATTTACAAGCATAAAACATACATTACATATCAGTGCAATTTTAGCATTTTATATATATAAAAAAAGAAGCAATTTAGATTTTTAGACCCCTTAATTTAACCCCAAACCTAAACCTACCTTATATAAAAGAAAATAAAATATATGCAGAAAAATAAATAACCATTTTCGTAGCAACATAGCATTTAAAAAAAAAAAAAAAAACAATTCTCACTAATCCCACTCTTATCTTTACACCTAAACATAACTATCTCTGTACAGTATGAGAAAAACATGACAGATAAATGCAATTGCAATAATTTTTATTGCATAAATGTTAAAAGCTGTACCAAAAGTAACCCAAATGACGATGTTTTGCAGCCACAGTCCTCTCTGGCGGAATATTGTTGGTTTGTGTAAGGTGCAGAGCAGAATTTATATTCTTAATCGCTGAAAATATTATCCAGATTATTTTCCCGATCCTCTCTCCTAAACTCGTGAAGACGCTGCGTGCATTATTCGAATACGCCTAAGCAGATACGAGGCTTATAGCAATCTGTGATGAATGCAGACGAGAACCAATTAGCCTTTGAGTATCCTGCCGTAAAGCCCATTGTTTGAAGCGGCAACATTTGAATTTGTTCTGAATGCGTATAAATTCAGGCTTTACTGTTTATGGTCACTAATCTCTTTGGGTCTGTTTCTCTCAGTTGTATGGATTCGAAAGATTTGGATTAGAGCACACTAATAAAATTTAGCAATTTTGCAATTATGGTTTCATTTGCAATTATGTTATGTGTTTTTGGTGTATTTTATTGTTCTATTGTCAGTTACAGCATGTCAGAGAAAACGCTTTTTGTGGCCCTTGGCACGTAAGTTAGACATTAAATGGCAAGTAATGATTAAACTATTGCAGAAATGTTGTTCATTTTAAAGGTTTAAAATGAAGTCTTGTTTAACATTATAAAGGTCTATTTTTGTATAAAGTTTAATAATGCAGCTGCAAACAAGGTAATTGATATGACAACTAAAAACAACAAAAATAATCAATTTAATGCAGTGATTTCAATATTAAGGATCCATTTTTAGGTGTAGTCAATACGTACATTTTTAATTTAAATAAAAGTTTTAACATTTAAATAAACATTGTCAAGATATGTCAGATTTGGACATTTTAGTGCCTGTAAAAACGTAAGTAAATTTATGTTTTATAGAACAACATGCATAAAATGTATATAAATTTTCATGAGAACACTAATTCTAATTTGTGGTCCTGACTCAATCTCTTCTTTACAATTTCAGTCACCTGGGCTATCAGCATTTATTCTAAGGAAATTTATTCTATTAGCAGGTGAAAGCCGCATCAGAAGGAGTAGACTTTTCTGCTTCCTCATATTCTGCAGGCACAACTTTTGCAAGTATCGCAAAAGACTCCTGCCCACTGCTGTAAGGAATAATTGAGAGTATGAATATTAAAAATACATTTAGAACATGATTTGTGTGTGTGCTTGTGTTTGTTCGTTTTTACTGTTCTTTGTAAAGAGAAAGAAATATGTTGACTTGCATCTTGAACTCATGCACAATTAAAAGTGTCAAAGCAATGTGTTTATTATTCAAATTTCGTTTTGAATTTGGAATCATTTAAACCCGATACTTTGTTTATTAAAAGTAACAAACCACTAAGCTTTTTAGGTGACTGACGGATGGCGAGTGTGCTTCAGTTAATATGAAGTTCACGCGCTTACCTCAGCAAAAACTTCACTTTTTCAATTATTATTTTTGATCGCAAATGCAAATATGTTCTAGACGCAGGCTGTATCCTCGGGAAGCGATTCTGACAGACTGCTGTAATAAGGTCACATACACAAAAAAATAGCTGTTTACATTGGGTCCTCAGGACATGAGTCAGCCAAGGCACACCCACATACGAGGCACACCCAAATGAGGCCCTGAGGTGAGCACAGTCATTAACACAGCAGTGTTTCATCGCCCAAATGTCATGCTGACAGCTCAAACAAACAGCATTAATGATGTTACTTTGGAAAACACTGGCAGCTACCTAATGTCAAGTTAAAGTACATCAGCTAAGTCTGGTATTCCAAAAAATACATGTGCACTACATTAAAAAAAAAAAAAAAAAAAAAAAAAAAACACATGCTTTTTCCATAAAGAGTATGGAGTTACAAATGAGTGTGTATGTGTGTATGCAGAGACCGTACAGAAGCCCTAGTTTTTTTTATTTTTTATTCTTGTCTTTAAATAATGGTGAAAGGTCGCTCCACAGAAGAAGAGATTCGTGATGAGATAATGAAGTCTTACCACACCTCTGATGCCCCCCAAGGCTTAATAATCAGGTCATTTAAATTCTCTTTTGTTGTAATTTGTCCACAGATGGATGTTCAGAACTGTGCTTGGCAAATCCATTATTTGTGATGTTTCAGGCTTGTGATTCTGTTGCTTATCTAAAAACAGAAAACCCCGAGGAGGTGTAGAAGTGTCATTTCTCACTGCTGCTGGGCTTGATTTTGGTGTGGAATAGCAAATAGTTTAAACCATTTCCATAAGTTTATGTTTTATAATGTAAGAAACTCCCACAAAAATGTATTTGCTTCATCTCAGATTAAATAAAAGCGAAAAATATACATCATCAGTTCATAGTCATACAGTTCATGCTGTTTTTGAACCCTGTAGAGCATCGGCATGCTGTTTGTGGCCTCCATGGACTTCTCGACAAAATATTTAAGAGCCCCAGTGCAACTGACCCGAGCATATTTGTGTCTGCATTGAGGGGAGCTTCAAAGGTTTCTGCAAGGCTCCAGACCAAAAGAAAAAAAAAAGTAAAGAACCATTGGCTCCTATAAGAAACTTGGGCGCCACATACTTCTTTTAGGTACCACAGAATGTATTATTTCATTTTATTTTATTATTAATATTTTTTGTTTATGCCTCATCTTTATTTTAATCCATCTTGTGGATGACCTGCGAAAATAAGGTCCACTTGAAGTGGGAACAAAATGTCTTTTCAACTTGAAATATAGTCACAAAGACCTGTTCATCATTAAACAGTCTGTGGTGAAACTTTTTCATCAGTGAATCTTCTCCATCTGATTAAAGATAACAATGGAGAACGACAATGATGTGTCGGAACGAGATCTTGGCACATCCCCTGCTTGGTCTGTGCCCATGCCTTAGGATCATTCTGGCACATCTACGTGGAAAACACCTACCACTGGGGTTTTAAGAAACATGTCTCCTCCAAACAGAAAACACTGCGATATAAATCAACAGAGGGAGTCAAATCACAGCCCTTAAAGAAGCGTGCTTCTTCTATGGGGCAGCCAACATCTTGTATCAATTCAGGTAATGCATGCAAGAATGCTTATTGCCTGATGTTTTTCCTCTGAAGTGCATATGCACACACTGCAATGGTGGAGTGCTCCCAAATATGCATTTCCCACAGTGAAGATCATGGGCAAAATGAGAAAGGAGAGAGAGTCGGATCTTTCATACCACTTTTCCCAGCCTGTGTCCTTTCTCTTCATTATTGAAAGGTGGGTTCTGGCATGAAAAAGATAAGTTCAACACTGGCCCTAAAAAACTTGCTGGTCTTGAATAGAGCTGGGGAGCAGTGCAGCTTTAAACAATGTGATGACATTGCATGATATTTCTGTATATGCCTAGATGGCAATCACATGTCTTCTAACTGTATGTGGCTGCTAGCATATCACTCTCCTACTAATCAGGGTCTGCAAAACAGCAAGGCAAGGTCTTTTATATAGCACATTTCATACACAATGGTCATTCAAAGTGCTTTACATAAAAGAAAAAACACTGATAAAAGTAACAGGAAGCCAGTGTAAGGACCTGAAGACTGGTGTGATATGCTCAAATTATTCTACTTCTAGTCAACATGCTGGCAGCAGTGTTCTGGATGAGCTGCAGCTGTCTAATAGTCTTCTTGGGAAGGCCGGTAAGAAGACCATTACAATTTCTGAGAGGCACATGAAGGGTGAACTCCCCCCTCACACTGCATTACATTAATGCAGTCAGCTAATTTATGAGAATTCTCTCAAGACAATGGATTTACTCATGCTGGTTTCAGTATAGCAAAACAGGAAATGCAATATCTATTACTTACAGATTTGGGGAATACAAATACATGCCAGCTCCACTAGGAGTATGGCATCCTCATGGTTATGAGCGAAGAGGGCATTCGAGACAGTTGCGTAGTGGCAGTGGTGCTCTTTAAATAATGTTTCCAGGTTTTAGAATCTTGTCTTCACTTCCATAATATTCCTGCGTGTGTGTGAGCAGATCAATCACTGGCTATACACCAGTGCCTCTGAAGGTGTAAAGGAAGTGGAAGGACCAACAGGGACCAACAGACTTGGCACCCCTGGGACCACAGGGACTTGGGACTGCTGCAAACATGATGGGCCTTATTTTATGGCCTGAGGTGCAGACTTTTAGCTCAGTTTTGTACAGACGTCACAAACCGGAAACTGGACATAGTGGTGTATTCGTTAAAAATTTAAATAAAAAAATATACAAATTTTTCAGTTTCACACACAAACCTATTGTTTCGTGTCTTAGGACATCAATGTATCACCAGGAGCCACAGGGTTTTACATTTGGTTTTGTCTGGGCATGTTTTTCACTCTCTCGACTGTACCCACTGACTTGCATTATATGACTGACAGACTGCAACAGTTTGAGTTAAAAATCATTGTTTGTGTTCTACTGAAGAAACAAAGTCACCTACATCTTGGATACCCTGGGGTAGCACCAAATCGGGTGAACTATCTATTTAACAATTTTAAGGAAATGTTTTATAATGTAATTTTTATATTTAACATTTTTATGGAAACCATGAAACTTTTTTAATTCTTTGATGAATATAAGTTCAAAAGAACAGCATTTAGTTTAAGTAGAATGTTTTGTAACAATCCACAGGTCTTTATAGTCACTTCCGATCAATGTATCCTTGCTAAAAATTAAAAGTATTAATTTCTTTCAAATAGATAAATAAAAATTGTTTTCTATCTTTTAAGCAGAAACAGGTTTCCATGATTAGTGAAATGTTGATTACTTTAACTGTACAGTACCTTCTGTCCTGGAGGGCCCTCAGGTCCCTGAAAGGAGAATAATAAAAAAAAGTTAGAATGTACCTAAATAAACCAGAAGTAAACTAAACCAGACCAAAGCAGCAGAGCACTGTGATGTGCTTTACCACTTTCTGCCAAATAACTAGTGTTACTGTATTTTTTGGTTTAAAACAATAATGATAACAATAAAAAAGTATATAAAATACCAAGCCACAATATAATTTTCCAGTATATTAAACAAAAGAAGCAAAAGAAAGTAGCAAGCCTTAAATCGAAGTCCAAAAATAAAAGCCATTTCATTGCCTGATTGGTTTAAGAATAGAAAATTGTTGTTTCTGTTGTTGATTGGCAGGCAAACAAACCAGTAAAAATATATTTTTTATCCTCCTTTGCTCATAGAGAGATTGCACATGGCACTGGATATAGAAATACCTTATCTCCTTCAGGCTGTTTATTAGGATTATGCTTTAATATTGAAAACTAAGCAATGATTAAATCTTAATCATTGGTTAAATTTATTATTATACTAGATAAAACGTCTGCCTATATATATATATATATATATATATATATATATATATATATATATATATATATATATATATATATATATATATATATATAGTCTTTTCTCTTTATGTGTGAAACGTAATGTAGAAAATTTCATATTTCAAAATTTTGTAATACATGGCTTTATATTCTTTCATTTATACATTTTATGTAGTATTATATAAATGTTGTATATTTGTTTATTATTGCATTTTTTTTTATTATTGTGTAGAGATGTTAAACATAACAAATAATGAAAAGATTTACCACCTGATTAGCACAACAAAGCTTTGTATATTAAATTGCAAAATAATAATCACAACAAAGCATTGCCATGGCAGATATATTTAACTGTTATGCAAATAAGCATCACATCAGGTCATAAAAACATGAATAATATGAAGCCTAGATTTGCCCTCAGATACTTGGCAATGTGACAGGTGTTGAATAGAGGCACAAAAGCACATTACAGGGCTCTGCTCTGAGCTGTGAAAGGGCACCATGCCTCCTTGCTCTCCTAGCATAAACAAAGCCAAAACACATGCTTATCTGGCTTAGCAGTAAGGGTGCTTGGCTTGCTACAGCAGTGCTCACTGCACCAGATCCAAAAGCTCCTTTGATTATCCCTCTTTCGAGCAGAACTGTGCAACCTGTTGGCAGGTCTTTATTGGTGTGCCTGTTCTACCTTTTGGTAAATCAGAACTACACAAAAATAAAGTTTATCCACTAATGGCTGTTAAGAAATAGTTGATTTTTTTTTCAGAATGCTTGTAACTTTAATTGAAAAAAAGTGCATTGCATTAACAGCACTTGTGTTTTAGGGGCTGAGATTTCACACACATTTTTATTATTCCATTTCAATAATCTATATATATCTTTCAGACTTCACTTCACTTTAATTCATTTGATTTTGCTTTACAAAATTACAAAATCATTAATCGTTAAAATTCATCAGAATATTCAACATTGCACAGAAAGTACAGGAATAGCGTTAGATGTCACGCAACGTGGTTGTATTAAAGATGTATGGCGAAGAAGTAAACATAAAAATCATTTAATTCAGGATTAACAGTAATCCACGACAAAGGAATACAATAAACTCATGACATATAAAGACCAGGAAAACAAAGATAATTAATTAACACTGGTGGTAACGATGAAAATAATTAACTAAATGAGAGCAAGAAAAACCAAATAAGGAAACACAGGAACTGAACGGGAAACAAGCGAATGAAACAAACACACACAGAGTCTGTGACATTACTACCCCTTATAACACTACAATATCCAACAGGAATTGTGGGTAGGTGCCCTAGAGGCCATAGCAGATCAGGAGTCTCAGGAGGCCATCCTGTTTCAGGACTCTCAGGGAGCCATAGTGGATCAGTAGTCTCAGGGGATCATAGCGGTTCAGGACTCTCTGGGCCATGCTCGGGGAGCCATGGCAAAGTACAGATATCAGGGAGCAATGGCAGAGCACTGAGCTCAAGGACCACCACTTTAGCCCATAAGCCCACCCATCCCTGCCTCCCCAAATGTTCTCTGGGAAGTTCCGTGAACCAGGGCTCTGGAGGCCACTCTGGAGGAGCAGGCTCTGGTGGCAAAGGTTGGCACAGGAGGGTGCTCAGGAGAAGTGTGAAGCTGGCTGGGACCAGTGGAGGCTCAGAAGACTTGGTTAAGGTGGACGGGACCAGCTGAGGCGCACAAGACAAAGGGGAGCTGGACGGGACCAGCTGAGTCACAAGAGTGAAGAGCCGTGAAGTCAAGGGGAATTGCCTCCTGGGACAGGTTCAGGGCATGAAGGTTGCACTGGAGGCATGGTCACTTCAGGGTGCACTGGAAGCATGGTCCGTGTAATGTCCTTTTGGCTTGCCATAGGGACCACGGGTAGGCTTTATTGGCCTGCAAATGGTGGCAGGTGCCATAAGGAATTAAGGAAACACAGGAACTGAACGAGAAACAGGAGAACTAAAAACAAAAACACAAAGAGTCTATGACACTAGAGTATCTATGCTTTATCTCCATCTACTGTTAGTTACTCAGGTGGTGCAAGCAGATGTTGACAAAGACTAAAGCAACAAGAAGAGCTGAGACATATAAAACAACAACAGATTTTCAAAAATACACTAAATAATAAGTACATATTATAATTATCAGGGCCAGTATATATATGTAAACAAAGTTGGTTGCCTTTTGACACTGCACAGTATTGTAATTGCACTGTAATCTAAACACAGGCTTATATTAACTAAACTGTTTAATTTTACCACAAAATGCAAAATGTAAATGGCATTTTTTCTAATAATACATTTATCTATTTAATAATGCATATAATCTCCTTTTGGTGGATCCCTGTTTTCTGTCTATATTTCCTGTTCTTTCTCTCCTCAGTTGTGGAGGCTATGCGGCCTTTTG
The DNA here is from genome assembly GCF_018831695.1 of Puntigrus tetrazona. NCBI lineage: Eukaryota > Metazoa > Chordata > Actinopteri > Cypriniformes > Cyprinidae > Puntigrus > Puntigrus tetrazona. The sequence continues at coordinate 33,309,063 of NC_056705.1, read as the reverse complement.
TGTAAATTTATGACTTTAGTATTCCTAGCTAACTTACATAATTTTCCATGAAATGTTTCTCATGCAGAGATATGTTGTGTGTGCAGCACATGTCTGTGTGACAGCCTGCAGTTTTTCCATGTGATGAGGGAATATTACTGTATCTACTGGTTTTCTGATTTAGGTATGATTACATGTGTCCATATGTCCAGTTTACACTGTAATGATGCTTGGAATCTTGTGCTACACCACAAATCAGTCTGTTTTGAAATAAAAATTAAATGCTGAGAGATGCTGAGAGATAAGCAGATGTCTGTGTAAAAGATCATATATGGTGTTAAAAATAAAGGATTCAGCGGATAATAAGCAATTCTGTTTTTATTTAAGCTTCATTAGATAAGAGGCGAGTTCAAAACATTCTCTTGAGTTTTTTGCTGTCAGGGACTATAGTGGAAACACTGCAATTCAATACATATATTTTTAAATGAAAATTTAAATATATAATTTAGGGTGTCACACCAAAGGGAACACTTTAGTGGTTCTAAATAAATTAATTATTGAAATGATTCTGAAACAAAATGTACAATTGTCTCATGACCAGACATGGATTCAGTGGAGGCATCCAATCTACAGAACTTTCTGTCCAGCAGTAATGGTCATATGGACCATCAAGAGGAACAGGTGCTGGCTATGGGACAAGCGGTAGCTCTGGTAGCCGAGTGTCCAAGCTCATCACCCAGTTACAACTGTTGAGATCGCCCACTTCACCACCCATGCTGCCCATTTTCCCTAAGACCAACAATCAATATACCCCAGCCTGAACCTCGCCTACCTACGCCAGAGAGGCATGGTGGTAAGCAAATATGTGTAGAGCCTTTCTAACAGAGTGACGTCACTGAGGATTCAAACGTGGCATTTGTATTGATTCTGCTGTCAGGAATGGCTGCTCTGTAGGGGACTGCAGTCTGGAAGAACCAACATTTGTGATGCTCCTGGTTCCACCGCCTGATAAAAGCTGTCTTTGACCGCTCCGTTCCTGATTTTCTGCAGGAACATAGGAATGTTTCAGATTATTCCATTGACTTCCGGACTCTGGTGGCGGATTGTAAGTTTAACGAGGAGGAGCAGTGGGACATGTTCCTGTATAGGCTGCCTGATCACATTCAGAAGGAAATATTCATTTAAGGGACTTGTGGACATCAGAGCCAGTGTGCTCAGAATCAGCTACGTATGGATTTTGCCAAGTATTCCCCTGCAGGTACAGAGAGTACAGTCAGCCATTCCTCCCACATAGAGGCCATGCAGGTGAGGAGTGCTTTCCCGGGAGGAGAAAGAATGTCGGGGAAGACATGAATTGTGTTTGTACTGCCGAGCTGTGGAACATTTCCTGACTGAATGCTAGGCAAAAATCAAGCCTGACAGTAGGTTTAAGGCTACTGTCATGTAGAGCATGGCTTAACAAACTCTCATCCAGTACTCAATCAATATTTCTCATTCTCTGGCAGATGGGATTATATGCCCTTCTTCTTCTCCAGCAGAGGAGGGTTTTTTGGTCGCAAAGAAGGATGGCAACCTCGCATTGACTACCAAAGTTTGAATAACATTATGGTAAAGAATACCCATACTTTGCTGTTGATGTAGCAGGGGGCATCCATCTTCACAAAGTTGGATTTATGTAAGGCAAGGTCAGGCAAGTGCTCCAAAGGCTGCTAGAGAATCGGCTTTTTGTCGAGGCAGAGGAGTGCGCATTTTATGCACAGTCAATTCCATGTTTGGGTTACAGTGTGTCATCCAAGGGGAGTATGCATGGATCCCGTTAAGGGAAATGCTGTGGTGGATTACCAGTGTCATCCATGGGTCTTCCAGTTAAGGCAAGGCTTTGGAATTTGGTCCAATTCTTGCCTGACATACATTTCCAGCTGCTGAAGAGTTTCTGGTTGACTTTGAGGGATTTTTGGTTTAATTATGTGCCAAATGTTTTCTACAGTTGAAAGATCTGGACTGCCGGCAGGCCAATTTAGCACCCAGACTCTTCTATTATAAAGCAATGCTGTTGTAATAGCTGAAATATCATCTGGAGTAAAGCATATGTTGCTCTAAAACCAGTAATCATAGTACCTTCCAAAACATGCAAGCTGCCCATATTGTATGCACATTCACCCCCATGCCATCAGAAATTCTGGCTTTTGAACTGAACGTTGATGACATGCTGGAAGGTCTCCCTCCTCTTTAGCCCAGAGAAAAACAGCCTTCGAGATTTCTGACAAGAATGTCAAATTTGGACTCATGACAACAGAACACTTTTCCACTTTGATACAGTCCATTTTAAATGAGCCTTTACACACAGGACAAGACAGTGCTTCTGAAATATGTTCACATATGGCTTCCTTCTTGCATGATTTTTAAATGCTTTAGTTGGCATTTGCAGATACGGCAGATTTGTTTTCCAACAGTGGTTTCTGGAAGCATTACTGGGCCTCTTTAATAATGTCAACGTCTGAAAGCCCAAAGACCAAAGGTATCCAACAAAGGTCTTTGGCCTTATCCGTAAAAAATAGAAATTTCTGCAGTTTATCTGAAACTTTTTCTGATGTTATGCATTGTAGATAATGAGATTTGCTAAGCAATTTGACATTGAATAACATTTTTTTTTTTAAAGTATTGCACACCTTTTTAAGCTTTTACAAAATGAAGAGCCTTTGCGATCTTTACTTCTTAGATACTCTGCCTCTCTGTGACGTCCTTGTATGTTACAGACTTGATGTCAGTTAACTTAATTAGTTGCTAGATGTTGAATATAATATATTCACAGACGAATATTTTCAATATTTCAAAAAGTGTTACAATCGTGCTGCACCTCAAACTGATTTATTTTATTTATTAAATAAGACCTAATAGCCAGCATAACACTTGTGAACATGCTAAGTATAGCATTTGTAGCATACTAGTAAAGACAAAGTAAAATGTCAGTGTTCAGCATTAGCACAGTTACAGCTAATTAAGAATGTGATTTTAGCTCATGTAGCCATAGCCTAACCACAAGAATCTGCATAATTAAAAATATAAACTCTTTTATCAAATGTATCAAATATGTAAAGTGATTAAAATTGACAGAAAATGACTGATTTAAAAAAGAATTATTGTTCTGCTTATTTTATTAAAGCTTAAGTAAACTGACTAAACTACTAAAATTCCACTAAATATGTGCTGTATACAACAATGACATAATGATACTTATAATAATTAAATATTATTATAAAATGATCAAATGGAAGCAGCCCATGCTCATCTGGACATTTAACCTCTGAAACAATGAAAACATCTGAAACAGAAACAGAAAAGTTTTAATTTTTTTACTTTTTCCTTTTGACAGCCTTCCATTCAAATAAAAATGGGTATAATTTATATTAGTCTCTTTCTTTCTCTGAGCAACTTTCTCATTTTGGAACAGTACATTGTGTTTTTTTTTTTTGAGAACTGGAATTGGAGTAATTTGGACATAAAACGTTTATGCAAAAATGTTTTAACATAAAATATGCTGTTACAAACTGCCACTAATCAGTAATGAAATTGATTTGGTTGTTGATAGGGACAATAAATAGGGAAAGTTAATAGACAGCTTATAGGCAGCTTAATAAATGAGAGGCAGCTTTTCTGAATAACAGCATCTACTTACAAAAATAGATTAGGAGATGCAGAAAGTGTTATAAATGATTTATTAAAGCGTTTACACAGCAGGTTTTGAATACTTTGTAGTGTGTACTGCAATGTAAAGGCTGACAGGTGAGTGTTAGACAGATGTATTCTCTGACACACATATTACTAGTAATTTATTAACCATCTACCAAGGATATGTTTGATTATTTCATGACATGCTATTTTTTTAATGACTCATAACTTAAATAGCATATTACGTGATCATTTGTGAACATATAGTCATGTTTTGTAAATTGCTATTTAATCATCATATAATTGTAAATGATTTATAACTTAATCTAAAAAAACATATTATACATTCATAAACATATTAACATATCACTTATTATTCATCTACACATAGTTATGCTTTGTAAATGATTACATGATTAACTAATCACTTATAAATGCCTTACAAGTGGATGTTATTATAAAGTGTTACCCATGTGGTCTTCCTATTATTTTCCTATTATTTCTATTATTTTCATGCAGCTGCACACAAATAATTTTTTGTGCAGGCTACATACAAATAAAAATGTCATACATGTCATAATGGATAGTCATTGCTTGTATCAGAATTAGCCTAGAGTTAGGCTATTTTGTCATGCATAAGCAGATCTGTTTGTTCTCTAGAGATGCATTTAGTCTGTACGCAAACTTAGACTCTGATGTTTATTATGTTTATTGGATCTTTTCCCAAAAAAATGCATATTATTCATTACGGCGACTGTTTTTCCCATTGTTATACCTGCAAAAGTGAATTTGGAAAGGTGCACCTGTGCCATGTGCTTTAGACCAAGTGCTTAGATTGTTAAAATAGGGCACTGCATGCTAAATGTAAATACAAGATACTTACCATTTGACCAATCTCTCCTGGCATTCCAGGGTCTCCCTGTGAGAGATATGATAAATATAGTACTCAACATCTGAAATGGATCAAAATCTTTAATCAAAATTGTTCTAAAACCAAAAATGTGTTCCTGTCTTCAGGGTATTTCATATATTAGATATATTTTTGAATATGCTATAGGGTTGATTGTTACAGAATGTTTTGGGTTACTTGACTGCATCCCTGTTCCCTGAAAAATCGTGATTGATTATTTCAATAATGGTGAGGAGAATATTCCTTGGTTGTGAAGCATGTGTATGAAATATGCCAAGAATTGGCTTAAATAACCTTGATAGGTGATGTCGTTTGATTATGTGCATCAGAGGGATGTCAATAGACATGAAACATACACTCATCTTCAGAGTGATACCAGATCTGAGATCCACACAATGGTTGGTCAACAGGGTGCAAGACACTTGCTGACATACCTTGGCCAGGACTCCTGGGAGCACAGTGTTCAGTGGAAATGCATAAAGATGTAACCTGGCCCACATATGGGCCATTGCATCCAGATCCAGGGAAGCTGGAAGCAAGATAAACCCACATCCTTGGCTCTTTCTGAAGAAGCACTAAGTAAGCTTCAGCAGTGAGTGCAAGGTCATCACAATCTGGGGTGGACACATTTAATTTCACGCAATTATCGTCAAATGATTGATTGATTACAGAGACGGTCTCTGCATTTAATAATACCTGATTTTTCAATCTCGTCATTATACATCCCTATCATTCTATTCTCCTATTTGATACTATTTAGTGCTTTCATAAAATATATAAATAAAAGTGATTGATTGATTGAAAGAAAATGAGAGAGCCTTGAGCAGAGCACTCTGATCGAAGTGATTGCCTGACAGCAAATTTTCTCCCACATTTATCTGTCCCAGAATGTGCACTGTGTGGCCAATTATTAGGCAAGTTTAAATTCTGTAAATATTTTTTTTCCAAGAACATTTTACCTATCCCAAACCACGTCAATCTTAATAACTACTATTTGTTTTGTATTTAATCATATAAAAGTAATATGTAAGCTCCTAAACTTACTGATAGATTCTGGAAGATGAATTCTTCAAATAGTGGTTCAAGAGGATGTAATGCTGTTCCTTCAAGAGTCACTCACAACTTAAATGTCCTTATCCGTCTTAATTGTCTTAATTGATTTCACAACACATGTTAGTCTTATTAAGTGAGGGCCATTTTTTTTAATTTTGTATCTAATGAGAACCTGACACACTGTACTTGTGAAAACTCCAGGAAGGTTGCAATTCTTGAAAATTATGGTGCTGGAGACTAGATGGCACCTGATGGTTTCTTACCTAATGCTTAACATTAACCCCTAATTCTTTTGCAGTTAATATGTGTCTTTTCTTCTCCACTTATTTCTTCTGACTCTGTTGATCCAATGAGCAATTCACTGCCCAGTGGTAATTCCTCCATGGGGCGGAGCAGGTGGTAGAGGAGACAGAGAGGCGGAGAGCTGAAGAGCCAGGTTGACACAGAGGAGCTGGAGGGCCTAGGCGATACCCCTGGCACCGGCGACCAATACGGAGACGGGGAACGGGAAGGACACGGTGGAGTCGGAGCGACAGAGTACAGAGGTAGAGCCGGGGGGGATGGAGGAGCCTGACCCCTCACCTCAAAATTTCAAAATGAAAGTATATGTCAATAAGATCATTCTTTGATAACCAATCTCGGATTTGATATAATAAAACAATCAACCCAATGAAATCGTGGGATGTCATAGGCAGATGACGCCATTGGCCAAGAAGCATAAAAACATGTGGAATGCTGCCGCTCCTGCTTCTGTCAAATCTCAGCCAACGATACCCCAGATAACACCACACCACTTGTTGAGTGCACTCTGACTCCTAACCTGGGCAGGAGACCAGATGACCTATAAGCTATATCGTTGGCATCTAATATCCACCTGTTCAAAGTGGAAACCCCTTCTTAGGGGGACTAAATGATCTACTAAGGGAACCAGTCTCTCAAGACTGGTCTCTGATGGTAATAGAGGGTCTATCTGGTTGTTGCAATGCAGTGCGCCAACAGAGGGTGCCATGGCTAGATCCCTGCACAAGCCCAGTGACGAGTTTCTGAGTTCTGCTACTATGTCGGGCAGAAGATACTGAGAGTAACGCTTGCCGGAGATGCCCATGCTCTGTGCTGCCTCTCGAGCTGGAGAGTAGCAAAAGAAGGAACCGCTGAAATGTCACAGACTGTTTACACGGTGTCTGTCAACCAACACTGTCAAAGTGTGCAGACACGCACCAGCCTGTAGTTCATAACGGCTTCAAAGGCAGAGACAGAGCCTTTAAGGATGATGCTGCTGCGGGCAAAAGATTGCCCAAGATTCCAAGATCTCGACACCTCGGTGTGGAGCTCCCAGAGCTCCTCACACTGGGGCAATGAGGAGAGCACAGTCTCTTAATCCTTAGATGACGAGAGAAGCAGTGCCGCGCTGCCCTGGTGGGGGGGAAGTAGCTGCAATGCAGGCTTCCTCACCCGGGCAGGCACTGGAGCCCAAGCGAGAGGAGTGAGATAGGGACTCGCCCGTCTCAGACTTCTTTTTGTGCTCAAGATCTAATTGTGATTCCTTGAGCACCGTCACCGCTCGGTGACAGAAAGCTGGAGTCCACCTCTGCCTGGTAAAACAGAAAGCTGAAGTCAGCAGCATTCCACATGCTTTAATGCTTCCTGGTCTATGACGTCACCCACCTATGACGTCCCACCATTTAATTGGGTTGATTTCACACACGATTCAGAGCCATCATGCTGGAAGGCGTTCACTAAAGCGTCGTCAACACAGCTTGAGTTTGTGAGAAGGAACAACTGAACATCTAACATCTCACTGGTGATTGCTAACCCCCAAAACACCAGCGGTGGCAAAAGTTGTACAGTGATCCCCAAAGGGTGCCAGGAAGGAGAACTTACTTTCCGCTGGAGTTTTCTGTGGCCCTCCCCAAGGGGACACATCCATTGTACTGGGAAAAGAAAACCCGAAGCATGTGAACAGGAAGTGAATCGCTGTGCTCACTGGGGCCACCATCCAATGCAAATACTCATGAGAGTCCTTTTTAGAGACGACTTTAGAGAGTTTTACTTTCACATGATACTGCCGTCAGCATGAGACACACACACAATGTGGTCTCTGAAGACAAAGAAACCAGAAGATGTGTATGTTTAACATATATTTATAATCTATAAAATATATTTGCATGTAATCACCTCACATCACCTACAGAGGTTATTTAAACCAATTCTTGGCGTGTTTGACACACATGCTTCACAACCGGTTGAAAAAAGAATGTCCTTTTCAATGTTATTGAAACAAAGCATCGAGAGTAGGGGACCTACTTTTTGGACTTTTAAGGGAAAGAAAGTTTCTGTGTCACACACCAGAAATCTTCATGACTTTCAATTTGAGACTGAATTCTATTTCTAAGATATTGGAAGAAATGGACCGAATACTGTAATATAAACAATTACTGATTGTACAAAATGTGAAACAATGTAACCCCCCCAAAGTTTTCTTTTCTGTTTGATTTGCTTTTCTATTCTTGATGTCTTGTTTTGTATTGTCTAATTATTTGTTGTTAAATCATTTTGTTGTAAAAAATGTTTTATAAAAATAAATAAAAAAAAACCAACATATTGTGTCATTATGTGTCATTATGTGACATAATTCATAGTGAAATTCACAAAAACAGACACTCAAAAGATTAAAATACATCAGTTTCAAAGAAATTAGTAACAGAAGTGACAGAATAATGCAATGATCTTGCCTGGAGTAAATACAATATAGAGCCCTTAATATTTTGACACTCTTGCCTTGGTCTGAATGAACAATTGAAAGTCCTGGTACATTTGTAAGCAGGATCTTTCAACATGCTCTGCTTTTGGAGATACTTACAGGGAGGCCTGGAACTCCCCGAGGACCATCTTTTCCTGTGTCCCCTGGGGGTCCCCTGGGGCCTGGAGGACCTGGAGGTCCAGGAGGCCCTGGGGGCCCTGCTTGACCCTGGTCACCCTGTGAAAGTAAAGTTGTAAATATATGAAACATTATTTTAATAGTTATAAATAAAACATACATAAATGTTTGTATGCAGTTTAAGGGGAAAAAGACTGAAAGGTCAATGCAAAGTTGTATACTCATAGTTGTTATCTCACTCTATTAAACAACATTAAAAAAAACACCAGTATATTTCAAGTAGAATCTAAGAATTTGCATCTGAACTTATGTCATTTTCAAGAAAAATTAGGTCAAACTAAGTTCATGTGGAGTCAATGAGTTGTCAAAGCAAACTTTCTGAAAAAGGAAAGTTTGTTTTTTATAGGAGAGCATGCAGGACATAGGTCTTATTTACATACTGAACTAAACGACACTCTCTGCAGCATTGACATCATGGGGATGTGCAATAACAATATTTCTCTGCTTGCATATTTCAAAGTATACTAGGGCCTTCAGTCTACAAATGTAACATTTACTTTGTGTATTAATCCAGTCAATTACTGTGATGATTCCCTTTCACAGTTTTGGAGAATAATTGCTTTAAATCATTTCCAATTTTTTCCTACCATATCTGAGACGAAGTATAAAAAAATAATCATGTATATGAAGACCTTTTTTTATTTATGCAAAGCTTTAGTGCTAGATTTGATGGGAACCAAAGACCATCTGTCTGAGTAAATGGAACAATAACATTTTGATTTATACATAATTGTGTTTACAGATGACTTATTCTGTATATTTTCTCTTTTAACAGAAAGCTCATACAGGTCACTAACCAGAATTCCACAACGAAGGCTTAGAAATTTACAGCCTCCTCATTTTTGCAGCCCTAACCGTAGAGGTTCTTTATGGTAACTCTATAGAATGCTGTTCTGTCATCAATACATAACTTCACAAGAATAGTTATGCAATACTAGCCCTCTAGTAGCTAACTAACAAGAAACTGATTAATGAATTATCAAGCAATAGTGCTTAGTCAAGTGTGGTAGTTTACTATTGGCTCATAGGCAACTACTACTTTTCAGTTTCCTAAAGAGCTTCAGATAAATACTGAATACAAAGTATTAACAAATCCTTCAAACGAAATTACAAATTATATAGATCATTATTCTAAAGTGAATAACATGATAACTTTATACTAATTATATCATGAAATCATTGTAAGCTTTGTAAATGTTCTGTAAAGTACTGAATAAGAATGACTCAAGTGGTATACGTCCATCTAATGGAGTTACTGATTATTAGGAACTCTATTCTAAAGTGAAGATTACAATAACACCCTAGGAATGTATGAAGTCATTGTAAACTTTTGAGGTTTCCCATTACAGTAATTCCTTAAGAAGGATGTAGTAACACTTAAGTCATCCAAAACCCTAAATATATCTCAAATGTTTACTATGGCTTCAGTCAATATTAGGAGTTATCATGCTTTTCAATTTAGAATACTGTAAATAATTAAGTAAATAAAGTAAATAATTCTGAAGGGTTGGGTTATACTTACTACTAATAGTAGTGTAACTAGTAGTACTAAGATAATAAATTAGTAGTTGGTTACCATGACGTTCAATTTAGCATTAATTCTTACTGTTGCATTAATTTTACTTAGTTACTAGTCCAGCTGAGCTCTGAGATTAAAGCTGAAGAATGGAAGCAAATGCTGACCAAATATGAAAATCCCAGTCTAATGGAGCAGTGAGAAAGAGAACAGAATGAGGACAAGCACTACCTTAATGAGTCGGCGTTTAATGAGTTGCTGATCAGCAGAAAGAAAGCCATGATTTATCTTAGGAAGACCATCTGAGCAGGTGTGAGGTCAAAAGAGGTTGGAGGTCAAAAGTGAGAGAAGTTGGAGAGGAGAGTTGCATGAGGTCCGGGAAAGAGGAAGAGAAGGGGAATAAAAAGGGTACAAAAAAAGATTACATTCAAGTAGTTGTTGTTGAGTCAGAGAACCCAATCCAGTACCTTCATGCGTTAGTAAAAGTTGACATGTTTTTCATGGTGGCAGCAATGGATGTCTTGACTGCCTTTGGCAAAGCCTGTAATTACCACTTCATGGGTGCTAGCTCACCCACTCTGAGAGACTCCAATTTAAAAAAACCCCCAAAAACTTAACAAAACCATGTCAACTTCTACTGACTGAAAGCACTTTCATCAGAGGGTTTTTTGAGCCAAGGCAGACTACAGGAACTGCACATGCTGAAACCCATCATGCAGATGTATCTGTCTTTGTCAGTGATATAAAAAAAGGGGCACCTATAATTACAAAATACATAAGATAAACAAAATAGACAAAAATATTCTGACTAATTGACTATAGATTCAATTATTGCACAATATATGGCCCAAATATTATATGTGTGATTCTGGAGATTTAAGTATGAATCATATTTTTGTGGTTTCGATTGGATTTGTGGTAAACCAAAGATATCAGTTTTAAATACATCTAAGAATTTTAGTTTAGCTTTTAATGTGTCTCTCTTGAATTATTAGCTTCATAGAATCCAAGCAGACAGTGGTCAGACTATTTGGTGGTTAGAAAATGTGACTCTTGTTTGAAATTAATCACACTTCACTGGTTTATTATGGGAAAGAAACAGTTACTCTGTTGTGAATACATAAATTCCCCGTCACCACACTGCATAATAATAACACCACTGGAACTGAGTAAGAGGGTCATAATGAGCAAAAGTTTTTTTTTGATTGGTTGGAATGGATTTATCAAACACAACTGTGTTTGGGCCAAATCTGTCACTGCATAGGCATAGGGGACAAATGCACTGTTGACACATCTCAGAGTGTGCCATCCACAGAGTCTGCCTTGGCCATTTGGCTACGCCAACAAACCTTCACAGTCAGGATTTGATTGCTGTGTAATGCAGCCAGAGTGGGTAGACCAGGAAGTCCCTGGGGGCAAACAGCACAAATATGGCACAATACAAATACAACACAGCATGACAATAAAAGCCATTCACAAGAGTACTGCATCAGTTTTGCAAGAGTGTGACTCAAAACATCAAGTTTAAAAGGTTTTCTTTTTGACAAAGAGGCTTTCACACACTGCTCTGCTATAATGCAAAATTAATTTTGATTTGATTTCAGCAAAGCGCTTAGCTAAAAACAGATAGGTATTTCTTAATCATTTACTTTGGATTTGTGCTCTCGTTTTGTGCGCTGATATGTTTGTAGTCTTGCAAGATTTGCTATTTGATGCCTAATATCCTAATCAAATTACTGAATATTTTGTAAACCATGTAGCCTTCTCTTTTTCTTACTCAATGGAATGCAAACAACAACAGCAAAACAATGCATCAGTTAAAATGCAGGGGAATACCATAATAAATATTCCATCCCATCATGTTATGGGAAGTAATTTGAATTACATGGCTCATTTAGTAGATGGACATGAAGGAAACCACTTTATCCTCTGTTTTGGTACTCAAGCAAAAAGCACTTGCAAACAAAATTACTGACAAAATAAAGTAGTTATAATACAAGTAATGAGTTCTTTAGAAACGACATCTCTCTGTGGCATACTGTCATTTATAAATGTTGCTTAGAAAATTGCATGTAAAATACAATATGAATGTCCAACCAATTAAATTTTATTTTAATGATGCCAAATGATGTCCCCTTCAACTAGTAAAAAAAAATATTTTTGTTAGTAGTAAAATAGTAAAGGAGACATTAGCACATGTTAGGTCACATGCTTTCAAGAGCCCATAGTGTGCAAATTTTTTAACTGTGCATCCAAATGTGTTGTAAAAGTTTTTTGGTAAAATTTTTTTATGAAGCCTGTATTTATAATATATTATAAGGGTATTTCTAAGACATTCCAATAAATGTGAATTGTATTATAGAAAACCTTACAATGTGGTATATCATCAATAAAAGCAACTATAATTGATTATAATACTTCTATATTTGTGATTATAACTTTTAAGAATCCGATTATTTGTAACTGTTATGATGAGGCACCCGGGTCGCTAACTTCGAGCCACCAGAGGGAACCCTCGTCGGAGTAAATCCCATCATGCTCCTTCTCTGTGCCATAGTGGATCCTTAATGGATCCTTCTTAGTCTGGTGCTTCATCACAATAACACAAAAATGAACACCATATTAAATCTACTTAATGTATCATGAACAATGTCATATCTCTGATGGATTGACACTGCTTATTTAATATCTGCACAGTACCTTACAACAACTTAGTTGCTGTTAGGTGGTTATAGGTGACGAGTGTTATTTGGGTTTCTTGTTGTTTCCTGTGAGGTTAATATTGAGGCTAATGTGAGCTAGCTTATTCTTTAAACTAAAAAATGCAATGCTTATTATATAAGCCTAGAGTATTAGTAGACTAGGTAAGGTAGGTAGAATATTCAAATACTTGCAAAAGTATCCTACACTCTTTGTTGTTGCTGTCTGTTGAAGATTAATTAAGATAAAGTTTTAGCATATATTTAGCAGACACACTACTAATACTCTAATAAAGGCTAGCTGACATGTAGTTGCAGAGTTACTCATCAACAGCCGCTCTAAAGGGTATCATCAAAATTATGAAACTAATACTATATATATATATATATATATATATATATATATATATAAAATCTTCAAAGCAATATATGAGAAATACAGTCCATCGTAGAACGTGAAATGAATGAATTATGTTCATTATGTATTAGAAATGATCATACTCTAAAAAGCTATAACCACAAATAAGTAAATATTATAACACATTAAAACTGTTCTTATGAATATTCATGAGATGTTTCACATTCAATAAAGTTATTTATAATGCATTATGCATTCATTATAATGCCTTAAGAATACCCTTTATAATTTATTATAAATATGGGCTTCATAAAGTGTTTTTTTTTTCCTTTTTAAGGCACTTTAATTAAAAACTCAAAAATCTAAAAATCTGAGCATCATGCATAACTGACAAAGTCCTATTATATGATGCATATTTGGTGTAGCTGGCACTACTGACCAGCTTTGGCAAGGATTCATTCCTTTAATTCATGTGTTTTAGGTTCATTTTTGGAAGACTTTTGGAAGACGGAGAGACAAAATCTGTACTTATTACAGAATGTATTGATGAGTGAAATGTCCATAAGGTTGGAGTAATAAAACAAGTTGTTGAGGACCAAGGATAGAAGCAATGAGTGTGTATATCAAGTAGATATTGACTTGTTCGGTCATTATTGAAGCATTGCTGCCTGTCTTTTTGCCAATAGACAGGGGCATCTTTCCTGACCTCTGATTGTTGTATACAATAATGTACCCAAATGCCTGACTTCCACGATTACATATCAGGCATTTGGGTACATTTATTGTATGCCGGTTTGAAAAATGTGGTCCATACAACAATCAGAGGTCAGGAAAGATGCCAGTGTCTATTGGCAATACTATACTGACAGGCAGCAATGCTTCAATAATGACTGAACAATTGTCAATATCTACTTGATATACATTCAAATACTCTTTAATATAGTCCTCCAGCGATCATGTGCCCTGTTCAAGGGCTGATAACAGTGTTGGCCATTATCCACTTGAAAATCTGCTGGATCGCTGTGTAGTTACGTGTTCTGTTATGGGGTGAATGCGACATAAGATGTGTGGATCCATTTGCAAGGTTTTTAATTCAGAGACTTAAAAGCAGGAACAGTTCAGAATATGGTAAACAGGAACAACACAGGCAAGGTAATGAGTAATCCTAGGACAAGTCTTCAATCGGCAAACAGATTCCAGAGATCTTAACAAAAGGGGTAATCTGTAAACACAAACAATAGCCCAAACAGGGGGCAAACAGAGTTCAAACAGCAAGAAGATTGGCCAATCTGAAATACACAGGCAAGGCAGGACTAGTCTACACTAAACTAGGAACTAAATAAGACTGGGAATTGGTCACTTAAAGTATCTAGAACAGTGATAAATGCTAAACAATACTCAGCTGCGAAAAAGAGGAAGTCCATGGCTTATGTAGGGTGTGTGATTGGTCACAGCTGTGATTGAAATCAGTGCAATGGATGATGGGAAATGTATTCCATGGTATAGTGTATCAGTTTGTGTAGTGTGAGAGTCAGTAATGTGCAGAGCAGGTGAGCTCTGGTGGTGAGTGAATGGATGTTCATAGAATGGATTCATTACAGAAACACATATCATCCAGATAGTGTTACAATATATCTATATATAACATGAATACTGTATTCAATAAAAAAATCAATTTAAGTTCATTTAAAAACATAAAAGGATTTTTCATATGAGCAAAAGTATTGGAACATATTACTGACAGATGTATTTTGTTGCCCAGGTGTGTGCTATAACAGGGATTATTCAGAAAATAAGTAGCAGACTCATTGTCTAGACTCAGTTTCAGATTTGAGGTTTTGCCTGTTCAAACTACAACCAAACGTATGGGGATTCTTCATCATGCAGCAAGATAATGACCCAAAATACACTGCCAAAACAAACATGACTATGCCCATAAATGTACCCATAACAACAAAAGACAATACTTTATTGAACCATTTATGATAAGAAACAAGCTCTTTAAAAGCATTTTTGAAAATCGTCTGTGCAGTCCGCTCGTTTTATTGCTTATTGAGACTAAAATTAGGATTAAAGATGGCGCCTGCGTGTGCGGCCAGCTGTCTGCTCTGTCTGTTGTTTGTGCTGTTACTATCTGTTTTTTCACTTTCAAATACGGTGAACTGATACGACCGAACATGTTAACTTACGACTGCCAGACACCATTAGATATTGGAAATCAAGTTTCAGATCTACCTGATGTTCTCCAGAGCGGATCACACTCTTCTCCGCCACTGATTTACTCCGGCCATTCTGGCCTTCTTGTGCTGACAACGGTCCACTGCTCATTGGAGGAAACGCCGTGGAGACGTTCCATCAGTACTGTCAACCGATCGTGCCCGCCTCTCTGCTCAAATCCTCACATTCTACACGGGTCTGTGCCCGTGGAGTAAATCATAGCGCTATCCATGTGTTAGATTGTCATTGCCGGCTGCCTAGTGATTCTTTGCCCCTCAACATAGGATTAATTAACACACGCTCTCTCGTCAATAAAACTTTTGTTTTAAATGACTTTGTCTCAAAGGACCTAAATTTTCTATTTATGAACAAAACTTCAAAATTAAAATGAGTGATTCTAGCCTATTTTCTGAGCTTGTACCACCAGATTGCACCTTTTATAACTGTCCTCACCAAGCAACTGTGGAGGTGGCCTGGCTGTTGTTTTTAAAAATACAAAAATACAGCACCCCCATCATCTCGACTGCTGTCTATTCATGTTTTGAGATACAACTTATATATGGTATGGTATGTCAAGTTCTTTGTGTTTATATTTACTGTCCTCCTGTTTTAATAATGAGGGCCTCAGGGCCTCCTCTACTCTCATGGTCATATGTTGGATCTAGTGTTTTCATATGGGATTCGAGTCTCTATTAGTGTAATCAATGATACTGGTTTTTCTGATCATAAATGTGCTGTTTTCCGCTTTCTTCCCTGGACCAGCAAAATCTAAATCTGTAGCTTGTTTGAGTCGTTTCTTTTACTGTATAGCCCAGTGAAAAATTTGCAGATGCTTATGAAATGGAACACTCTTCACTTTTAAAAAACTCAGATACATTGGATGTGAATTGTCTTTTTAACCATTTTAATCAGAAATGTAAAGCTTTCCTGGATCTTATTGCACCCCCTAAAATCAAAACGTAGTATTTCCAAACTACATCCATGGATGAATGACTCGGCTAGGCTTGCAGTAAAGCAGAGCGCAAATGGTGTAAAGATAAGCTACAGGTTTCATATGAAATGTGGCGATTCCTTAAACCTATTTCAGAAAGCTGCTAATACTGCCAAATCGAAATATCTCTCTGATCTTTTAGAAGACAATTCCTCATATACCTAATGTCATCTTTTCTATTATTACTGAATACTCATGTTGATACTTTCCCAATGCCTCAGTTGTGTGAACACTTTTGTACATTCTTCACTGACAAAAACAGTTTCTTTAAGATCAAATCTGTCCATGGGAAATTGTGCTGAACCTGGAGTGATTGGTACAGATTTTCTTAGGATTTTAGACCTTAGTTTAAGTGACGGGAAAATAGCTATAGTGACTCCTCTTTTAAAGGAAGCCTTCTCTGATACTTCCAACTATAACAACTTTAGACCAATCTCTAACTTACCTTTCTTTGGAAAAATTTGAGAAGGTTGTTTTAGCTCAGCAATTCTAAATCAAAATAATATTTTTTGAAAAGTATCAATCTGGCTTCAAGCCCTCCACAGCAGAGAAACGGCTTTACTAAAGGTATTTAATAACATTTTGTAGGCCTTGTTACTTCTAGATCATGTTGAAGTTCAGCCTTTGACACATGATCAATCATGAGGTTCTACTCTCTAGATTGGAGAATCACGTGGGCCTACATCATACAGTCTAGAAAACGGTTTTCATTTCTTTTTTTCTTTTTTGCAGATGATACACAACTTTACCTTCTATTACAGCAGAAAAATAATGCATCCATAGAACCACTTCTCTCCTGTTTAACTGATTTACATTTTTAGATTAATCAAAATATTCTGGTGTTAAGCGATAGTAAATCAAAAATTATTATGTTTCATATAATTATAATCATGTTTCTGACCTTGCACATTGCTTTAAATTTGTTACCTCTTCAGTCTACGTTTGTTATCTTCAAGGAACCTTGGTATTATATTCAACTCTGGGTCTGATATTTGAGAAGCAAGTGATGCAGTGGTTAAATCAAGCTTTTTCCATTTGCGATGTCTTGCAAAAATTGAAGTCTTTTCTTTCTTTAAAACACTTTGAACAGTTAATTCACCTTTATTTTTTCTTGTCTTGATTAAATTAGTCATTCCTAGTTTGAAGCACCTACAGATGGTTTAAAATGCTGCTGCTAGACTACCACTGGCAGATGAAAATTTGACCAAATTCGCCCATTTTAATTTCTTTAAATTTGTTACCAATCAAATGTAACTTTTGTTTTAAATTATTACACAACCTGACACCATCTTTATCTCTCTCAGGAGGTCTGTTCTAATTATACTCCTTCTAGAACCTTGAGATCTGGTAACACTAGGCCACCTTATTGTTCCAAGAACAAAGTTGCAAAAGAAGAGGTGTACAAGCCTTTTCTGTTGCAGGCCCTAGACTTTAGAACAAGTTGCCTGTTTTTATTAGAAACTGTCTCTTCCCTACCTCATTTTACTGAAAAAACATCTTTTATCATAAGCCTTTCATGAGGCTTAATACTGGTGTTATACTGCTTCAATGTTGAGTTTCTTTTGCACTTTTGATTGTATAGCACTTTGGGTCAACCTTTTCATGAAATTTTTTTGTCTGGCAGCAGCAGGTATGCGATCAAATTTATAATTTGAGGCTGTATTACATAAATTCTGACACCCAATATCACAACTAAGGCAGGCTTTTTGGGGGAGCATCTTTTGACTCTCTCAATGTAAGCTCTGCCTTGGTTTCTCCCTCAACCTGTGTTGTTTCTTCTGCCTGCTCCGCATTCCTCCACCAAAGCCCCCTACTACCCTCCTTGAATTTGTAGCTTTAAAAGGTGTCATTTAAAGAATGTTAAGGTATTTGCGCTCTGAAAAATGCTACACACTGCTTTTTCAAAATGTCCCCTAGTTGCAAAGTTTAAACTGCTCTTTCACTGATTCTTGAGAAGTGGGAAAAAACAGGACCTTAAAAAAGTTAAAAAAATAAAATCTTGTACTAAGAAAAATTATGCCTCTGTTACATATGTAACCTTCACTCCCTGAGGAGGGATGTAATATCTCTTTTCCCTCCTTCCTTCAGGGAATGAGGGTTATGTACTTAACTTGAGACATTCTCTTTTAGTCAGTCACTATGACGTTATATCGACTGACGCCATGGGATCCTGTGGAAAACGCATACAACCCAAACTCTGAAATTGAGGCCATAATGCTGCCAGGCTACCATGCCAGTGTGTCAGAAAAATTAGTTCAATACATAACCTTCCTAACGCCCTATAACAACACCTGAGTCTTTCAGGGATGCTGCAGATTCTGAAACAACTGTTAGGCAGTGGAGCACAAATGACAAGAGGTGATGTGGTACTAAGCTTTCTTTTTTATCTTAATAAGAGGGAACACGGTGGGAATAAATCATGTGGATACTGAGATACACAAGCTCCGAGGGATGGCTGAATTCCACTACTGACTAAGAGTAGCAACAGACTACCTAATTCAGTCAGAACTGGTGAGGCAGATGGACCAGAGGCCGCAAGGAACAAACTTGGGAAAGTGTATGGATCCAAGGGGAACAGTGTGAACATAATCTGGGCTGGGTCTTAAGTGTACATGAGAATCAGCTGACTAAACCTAAGTAAGAATCTAGGCACAAAGAGAATGCCTGCATATCCCCATCTGCTTTATAGAAGTAAGTGGTGATTAGAGATGAAGTCTTAAGAGACAGATATTTCAGGTTGACTGGAATCATGGCTCAATGAGCACTTCTGCAGTTCCAAGAGAAACTACTGACAGATCCAAGAGGTGTAAAAGTGTATACAGGTGGATTAAGGAACCTAACAATCGTGTAATTTTACCCAAGGATGAACCATCCACTGCATCATGTGGGCCGCAAGTCATGCTTACACACCTTTAAAACTGAGGGACCCCTGGGTAGACTATTCCGGGAGATTTGAGGACAGATATCAGGAAAAAAAAAAAAATGCACCAAATAATGAGAAAGTGTATGGAGGCAAAGGCACTTACTCAGACACATAAAAAGTCAGGTTTCAATCCAGCCAAAGCAATCATTAAATACAGCACATGCAAAAATAACGAAACTGATATTTGGTTGATTTATTTCAGAATCTGAGAAATGAAATAAATGTAATTGTTAATTATCCTGTGAATTAACTGCTGGGTTTAAGAAACAGGAGCAGAAAATATGTTTCTGAATGACTTCAGTCTAGTATAATTCTATATGTCAATGTAATATTCAGAGTATACAGGACTTTCTGCTTGCAGGCAGACTGTCGGTAATTGAAGTATTTAAAATGGCCTTTGGCGCTTATAGTTTAATTTCTCTGCAAGATTTTCTTTTAGCTGTTGCTACAAGCACGCACATCCACACACACACTATTAAGAAAACCCATCTCAACTATGCAGCCCATAAGGCCATAATATGAGAGATATAACACATTTATCTCAATGATTAGAACAAGATATGCAAAAACAAATGAATAATAAACATACCCGTGGTCCCAGTCGCTTTGATCCTCTCATGCACAAACAGAGTATAATGAGACAGAGAGAGAGAGAGGATTTTTAATACTGTATACAAATAAAAGCAATGAAAGCAGCTACGAAAAACATAATTGGTGATATTTGCATCTCAAAATTTAAGGGCACTTGAGAGTAAATCACAAACTGCTGAGGCATAAGATATGAATGTATATACTGAAATAATGGGGTCTCATCTACTAATGCACACATTTTTGTGACGACACGCACATTTGAAATTCTCTCAAAAAACGCTTGGTTTACTTTGTACATTTATATACACATGTGCTTGTTCTTAAACTAGTTCTTCTGCTATTGAATATGGAGTCTTCTAAATAAGTACCTTCAAATAAGAGGTTAGTAACTGTATAATACATGCCTACAAACCAGCAATATATAAGAGCTTTCAGACAAGTAGCACGGTCCAGAGAGAGACAATTATGGCAATTGAAACAAAAGATAAAAGAAAGAACTTCAACAATATGAACTGAAGATTCACATAAATCAATAAGAACTTCTATGTAACCTAGCTGACTAAACAGCCATCTGTCTCTAAAAATGTGCTTCCTAGAATACATTGCAATACCGGGAGTGTGCCAAGGCCTCCAAACACAAGGTGAGACATAAACAATCACTGTTATATAAGGATTGATATGTGATTTGCTGTTTGACTCTAATTATATGGTGGGTCTCTTTATACACTTATAAGGCTCTGCATAAGTACATAACATTGCATTTGGAGGTAATAACTGCCTTAACCACTTTGAGAGTAATTTCTATGAATCTGATTTAGGAGGGATTCATCAAATTATTTCTGCATGATACAAGTGGTATATATCTAATGTGACAATAAGATATAGAGAGATATTTTCTACTTTTATATAAAATAACCACAGTGTGTATTAAACACCCCAGCAAAAACACTTGAAAAACACACAACCAGGTTTGTTTATGAACGCAACAATCCTTATAACTCAACAAATGTCTATAAGTTCAATCAACATTAATGTCTTAATCACATCCAAGGTTGGGTGAAGAGAAAGAAAGTTCAGCAAAGATGAAGATGATAATCCTGAACAGCCGTAATTCCAGCTGCAAACAGCCTTACCATCCACCATTTGTGCACAAGATCTACATAATCTTCGATCTGAAAGATGACTGAAGAGTCTAACCATAGTGGCAATAAAAAGAGCTTCTAATATATAAGATTTTACATTTTAAGACAGCATTGAAACTAAGCACAAACAAATCATACAAAACTCCAAAATGAACATGAAAACCTATACAAAACTCAGGCAAATACATAGCATAAAATCTTAAGGAGAATATCATACTCCCTTTTGATTGAGCTAAAACACATGTTCTACTAAATCAGTTTCCAAATTCAAATAGTTATTAAACATGTTCAGAAGATCATGCGCTGTCTCTCTCTAAACAAATCTGTAATAAAATAGCACTTCTCTGGGTAAATACAAGTCACTAGAAATCCCTAGAGCCCCCAAAAGCAGCAGTAATTTCATCAAAAACTATTTTCCACCTTTGCTGAAAAGGTTTCATATACAAACCCTTCATCTGCTCTGACAGAAGATGAGTCACCCAAACTACAATTCTCTAATTTGGAAAATCGCTTGTGTGTATATTGCAGTACTAGTTTCTGGTTTGTCTCTTCTAATATCTGCCTTTTTACCTGACGAGGGCCTTAAGTTGATAGGATAGGATAGGATCAGGCATTCATATTAGGCTCTAAAGGTCCTTTGCACCTCAGTGCCACTTGATGGTATAGTCCTGGTCAGGGTGTCTGCTCTCAAAGGAAATAACCTGTTCCACTTAGCGCAATAATCAACAATGACAATAAAGTGTCATAAGTACTCTGGTAGGAACTATCCCAACATCAAGCATATATCCTGGTTCAACGATCGGGTGTAGATTGCAAATGACTAGGCTTCCTTTGAAAAAGAGAGGAGAGAGATACTTTTGACAGGTGACAGGTGGTTTCCCACACAACGCATTCTCAAGCTCAGCCACACTTCTACCTTCAAGAGTTGCAGAAGAATCTCCCAAATGGCCATCATGGATTTGCCGTGTGAGGTAAAAACTGTTTACATGCTTTATCTTCATACAACATGGAGTAGTACATGCACATTATGTAACATATTGAGTATAAATGGAATCTAGTTAGAGAAACTAGTTACAGGAAGAATTAAAAGTAAAAATAAAAACATTTTGCATTCAATACACTCATTCCAAGAAAATTAAGGTTAATAATTAAGGTTTCTTTGGCAAGTGTGTGATAGCCCTATACAATTTGATGACTAGAGAATGCCTTTAGTATTGAAAAGTTCTGACTAATTTCTATTAGCCACAATCAATGTACAAAAATGATTGCTATTTATAGATTAAAATGTTTGCTGCAGAATCTCTTCAGAAAAAGCTCAAGAGCACAAGAAAAGTCACCAGATCTTCTTTTTATCATGACTGGTTAGCATATGAAGTCAGTAAAGGTATGAAGGAACTAACTCATACCTCTTTCATGCCTTGGGCTGAGGACTTTGTGCTTGCTGATTATATATCTTCAGAAACTAGTTTATACTTCATTTTGGATTTGAAAAGCTACCGTCACAGCAAATGCCAAAAGGTAGTAAATTGTAGAGAATGAACTGTATGGTGACAATCTAAAACTCAGCTCCTTCAGATGTATAATTGGCCTCCAATCAAATGATATCAAAAGATATACATTCAAACCAGTGGTTACGGGAATGTTTCAATATTTGCTCACTGGTCATCATGTAAATATCCATGCTGGAAAAGATGTGGTGGGGATGATCAAAACATTTTGGCCTGTCTTGACTCTGCAATGCCACAACGTCTTCAGCACACGAAGAACTTCCAACACATGTAAGGCTTTGAACATTTCTGTGCTGAATTGCTTCTTGGGACTAGCTAAATGCTGAATAAAACAACTGGTCATTTTTCATGCTTGATATCTGTTTCATGAGGATGCTCTGTAAATAATTAAACATTTTAGCCTGGGGCCTGCTGGGAAGGCATTAATGCAGTGCACTCGTGGATTTGTGAACACACACCCAAATGAGCCTTGGAGGTCAGGTCATCATGCATGACTGACTGCAGAATTCTCATTGAAATTCATTCTATGGATCCATTTTTATTAAATTCCCACTTAAATCATTTCCAAAAGGGAATAGAATGCTGAGATCTGAAACAAAGTAGACAGAGTCATATATTCTCTATTGTGTAATTAAATATATAGTAAATTTTTGGAAAAAGTAATAGTAGGGTGGGGTTTTGAAAATGTTTTCCTTCCAAGGGTAAGGCTATAGCCTAAGTAGAAGGAAAAGGAAAAGGAAAGGAAAGGAAAGGAAGGAAATAAATGTAAAAATGCATTTAAATAAAACCACTTTCTAAAATGTATAAATAATAGACAAATTTCAATTGACTAAAAGCAAGATGAACTGACTGATAAACATAGCTTCATTCCCTCATTAGTTTGACAGAAAGATGTTTTGATGCTGCTTTCTCTCTAAAATGTTTTAGTTTTTACCTGATTTCATGCAATTATATTTGAATTATGCATGAATTTTATGCACTGGCTGACTCACTGCGCCAGATTTTTGCTCATCTCAAACAAGCCTAAATTCCAATCTTGGTTATTTGAGGCCTGTGCAAATGTGGTATTGCTGTCTTCGCAGGCATTTGAAAAAGATTTACTTTGCTGGCCAATTATAACCAATGTAATACTTGTTATTTTAAAACTATATTTTGTATAAAACACATTATATACTACAGGGCCTTCATTTTATAAAAGTTTGTAATAAAGTAGTTTATGTTTGTTATCTACGTGTAAAAGGTTTCAGGCTGCTTTTGGAGGACTGGCCTGTAAACTTACAGTACAAATCATAGTACAAAATAAAAGTCTACAAGTCCAGTAATTAATTCAAAAGAATGTTTGCAGGGGTTATAGTAAAACAATATACATAAGCTGCACAGTTTGCCACTGTGTTATATTTCCTCAATGTTCTATTTAAATTAGTTGGTGGAATTGTCTTTTAGTCCTCATACCATCAAGTGCTGATAGGTGTCATATCTTCTCTGGCTTAAAAATTCACTGCATAGACTTCCAGACTTCCCCGCTTTCTCAAACACATAATTTTCTACAAAGACCTCCTTCCAAAAAAAGCGCAGTATGCCTGATTGGCCAGCTGAAACAATGTGATTGTGATTGAACGGAACTCCTACAAGCACGCATTAAAATGAGTTCAGTCAGAATAAATATAAAGAGCATTTAATAACTTAACATAGTTTACGATTTGTTCGGCTTCGGAAAGGGCCGCGTGAGTGCAAAAGTCCGTGTCAAAAGTTAGTTATAGTGGATGTTATATGGCTGTGCTGTATCTAAAGCAAACACAGAATTTATCAGTTTTTTAAGTAATAGCCTTTGTATTCTCCGACAAAGCGACAAAGACTATTTAATTATGTATTAAAACGTGTATTTTCAGGAAGTGTAGGCTGCAAAGATGGAAGCAGAATGCTGGAGCCTACTTAGCCATCTTCAGTAATACACATGCCTTTAATAGAGAAACGCACCCATATGGACTATATACTCAGATAGTGTATATTATTAGCGTAGTAGAGATTATATTTGAATTATTTTTCAAGCTTTCTGTAGATGTATTTATTTATTTCTAATGTCTAAAACAGAAATACATGCAAAAAGGGTGGAGTAGCTTCATTTTAGAGTCACTGCTGACTAATGGTGATTGTGGCTGGAACTCCAAACTCAAAATTCGCCCTAAATCATAGCCTATAATGACTTTTATTGGGTTTGAAAGAACCTGGTCCAGCTCTCTATTCACTTCTGTTCTAATTGCATGCAGTCCTGTCTAGCAGAGATCTCTCTCCCAAAAACACCCAATCTACTCACTGGATTGAGTCTCACCTCCGCTACTCAGCCCAGCTGCAGACCCAAAGCTAATCAAAAATGCATACCCAAATCTAAATCTGGTAACAGGAAGCCCTTGACTATGACAGATGTGTGTAAGTGTTGACCTCATATCAGTGGTGTAGGGTCACCTTAGCGCTGCAGTTGGTGGTGATAAGGACTGTTTCATTGAATGTTTCTGAATAAATCCTCCTCACATTCTTCTCAGCTACTCCATGAATTCTCATGACCAATGAATGCCCGGTAGAAAAAGTTTCGTCCATTTTACCTCCTGGTATGCTCTCAGTGATGGCCCCACAACTAGCGTCACACCAACATAGGACTGAGCCATCGATCTCATTCTGGGTGAGCCAATGTCTAATGGAAAGATTTATCCACTCGCTTGGATGGCCTTCTAGAGCAGCGCCATGGAGGAGAAATATCACTCGAAGTTTCCTCAAACAAAGTATGCATCCATCCTTCCAACTCCCTGCTGCGAAAGCCTTGTGGCAAAAGGATTTTGAGGCTTGAGGCTCTGTATTGATTAATGCATCTTCAATAAGGTTACTTGTGAAAGTCTCCACTTCACTCATCCCAGCAGCCTTAGAGTATTCCGTGGCATCAGTCTCTACTTGCTCGACCTCCGCAGAATATATATCCTCAGTCCGAATACGTGAGGGGGCTACTGAATTGAAGTGCCTTGTGGACTACTGGTCACTGCATTCCCTAATGCCGTAGATGGACTTGCTCCCCTCTGTATCTCCAGGACTCCAGGATTTTAAATATGAGCAAATCTAGGCTATAAATCACTGATCAAATCATTTACAAAAAGTGTTTCTGCAGCAAAGACCTGATAGTCAAGTTTTATTAATAATTTTCTGTAGTGTAAATATTTTTATTTGTTGGACATCACTTAAATCATACTTTAATTTGATTTGGACATTTTCTGTATTTAGTTTGGAATAGACATAGTCTCTATAGTATATTATAACAATTAACTGACTTGATTGTGATGTGAGGCAGCTTAGCAGACAGGCGTGTTTAGCCTGACCTTAGCATTAGCCAGCACTTTTATTGCCCCAAGATGTCAGGAACTCTGGCCCCAGTAAACATTGGACTATGGTGGAAGGTGGCCCTGGCTTTCACGTTCTGTACAATAGAACTGATAAATTACTAGAGCACTTTCTACTGTGGTTTCTCAGCAGGCAAGGACACTGAGTAGCGAGAAGCTGTTTGATGTTCTGAACAGAACCCTGTTTGATGTTTTTGTTTGAACACCCAACTATGCTGTCTCATACTCACTCAGATGCCTCTGCTGTATAAGCCCAACTGCAACCCAACAATATACATGACTGGTTAAACTTTAGTTGCATCCAAAGCAGAATCTACAGCCCTTACATTCTTACTGTCTTCAGTTAAAATTTGGATGTGTGGCTCCCTAGTTTTGTAAAATCTTCTCTCTCAGCTCTATGTTTTAATGTTTTATTGCGATTGTTTTGTATGCTTGATCGCAAGTTGTCCAAAAACGGCAGCTAGAAGTGATGGACTATATTAGCCAGTTTCGGTCAACACTGCACTGGCTCTCTATCAAACATTGACAGAAAATCTTGTTCAGGTTTAAAAAAATTCAATAAAACATTTAGTTCATTCCTGAGCAGAATCTATATTTTAAATGTTTCTGCTTTGGGAGTTCCTCATTAAACAATGTGTTCCGAAAATGGTTTTCTGCAAAAATACTGCTGGCAATACTATCTTATTACATGGTCCTTCTAGGCTATAGGCCCATAAGTGACTTTGGGCTAACATAATGGCGTTATATTTTACTCCTGACTACACTGCTGCATTTATTCTGCAGATTGATTTACAAGATGACATCATAGGATAAATATAGACAAAAAAGCATTTTCTTTGTGCTAACAAAGCTTAGAACTTTGAGGTTCTAAATATTATATGGCTTACACTGATTACAGTAAAAACTATATGTCTTGAATTAAATTCAGGGATAACATAAATAACGCCGATGTTTCAAGCACAACTTTCAGTAAAGCTGAATTCTGTAATTAGCAGTAAATTCATCATGTGTGATTCTACGTACAGCAGCATTTGCTACAGCATTTGCTAAACATGCATTGCCATACGAAATGCCAAGTGCTTGCAGTTGTTTGAGTAGCTCAATGTGTTGTAGAAACTGCTTATTTAAAATGTCATTTGTTCACGTTTTTTATGTTGTTCCTTGAATCCAGTCTAGAATCCCTGATCTTGTTCATTATTTATAAAGCCCTGAATGGCATAGTGCTCCTTCAAGTACTTTTATATTTTATGATTTTACTTTATATTACATATATAAGTATATTATATAATATAATATATATAGTCCTTATATATAATATACTTTTATATACTGCCATTGTTAAAATGGCAATAATAGACAAATATAATACATTTATACATTTGAAATTTTAATTCAAACTTCATAATATGATGATTAAAAATAATAAATAGTACTGCTATATATACAGAAAAATATTAATGAACTAAACTATAAATTAAAAATAAATTCAATATAAATAAACAGAGAAACAATAAAACGCATTAAACTATACATACAGCAAAAATGATTTGCTCATATCAGTATCATCAACAAAACGCCAATTGGAATGAAAATTCTGAACCAGATTAAAGAATCTATAAACCACCAGATTTGCTTTTTCTCCTAACTATTCATGGTACTGATGATTTATTTTGTTGCCACACTTACATTAGCACGTAGCACTTGAGCATAGAGACTTATTAAATTAATAATTGATAAATAGGTGGTAGCTAATTTAGCTTTGGTCATACTCTAAACATTAGTGGCTTTTAGCTGCTCTGATATTGATAGTCCCAAGGAGATACACTACAATTGGCTCGCATGGTAGCATCGAGGACATTAGTCGCTAAATAATTTATCTCCCACTAACAATATAACTTGAATTGAATTAGCACTACTAGTACTTGCATTAATTAACTAGTTAAATGTCTGATATAAATCTTGAGTAAAATTACAATCTGTGGTATATAATACATTTGCTATGTCAGAGTTTGATAGTACAATACATTTATACTTAACTAGTGATCAACAGCGTACAGCGCCACGTGAAACGCAGACAGCCTTGTGCCAGCCTTAATAACTGAGAGGAGAATTTTTACAGAAATCACCAAAGCACAATAATCCATAATCCCTTTCAAACAAGTTCATTCCACTGACACTTTAAATTGCTTAAATCTCTCTGCTTCCACTGTAATTACATAGCTTTTTCTCACTCCCAGTAGAGACACGTTACATTTACGTGGTTTAAAATTCAAATTGGGGCAAAATGTATTGCAGTTGCTCCTAATGTACTGTTTAAATGGCATTTTTAACTCCGACTGATAAATAGATAAGGAAAAGCTCTTGTAGAATCAGTACAACTAACTTTCAGAGATATACATATATATATAAAATTGTGACAAGTGTCCTGCTGATCAATCTGCATCGCACTGAAAAAACAGTGCATCTGACCGCACACATCACCCGGGCTGATCGGGTCACCGCTCGCTCTCATCAAGAGCCAGCTACATAAACCTCACGAGGCATGCCAGTAGACAAGCATGGCCTCCCTGAGTGAAGACACTCAACGCTTTCTCTGTTCCTCCAGACAGCAGCATGACCGATCAGCCCTACGTAGCAGGCACGTATCTTTGTACCAAGGAGAGATATAGAGCACTGAGAGCACACCAGGACATGTGCCTGAACTTTTGCACCATATTTGCAATTTATTGTATAAATATATAATATAACATACTATAAAACATATCAATGCTGGCATTAATCATCTGCCGTACTGAGCGCTCTACCTATTATCCTGTTTGATTTGTCTGGTTTACCTGTTTCTGACTTCAGATCTGCCACTTTGCATCATCGGTCTGATCTTTTGACTCCATTGCCCGCCCAAGTTTACCTCTGCCTTTGATATCTCCATTGTACTACGTTGACGGATTGACCGCCTTTGTGTTCCTGACTCCCGCCTGCCTAATCGTGCACTGCTTTTATTGTCTTGCGACCGTGACATGGATTCTAATTTCAGCCTCCGTGCCCATGATTCCAGCAGAAGTTTCTAATCTTCAAGCAGTGTTTGGCTTATCAGAATCAATCTACTAAGCTGCAATCCGGCCAATGAGCATTTCATTTGCTCATTCCCACTCGCCAAGTCGGTAAGCTTTGCTCTCCTGGATAAATTGACAGTACTGCTTGAACAGTGTATGGTTTTGTTCATCGAAGTCAGACTATACTTCAGAGACGCATCAAGAAATCAAGTTTGAATCGAAGGAAAAGTAATGTGTGCTTTTCTTGATGACACTGTTAACTGGGTAGAGCTGGCTGATTGGGCTGTATCTGTATGATGCTGATTCAAGACTGAGATACTCCAGAGACTATTCTCATCTCTATAACCTGAGGTATTTGAATATCCACCTGGCAGTAAAGTATATATCTACACAAATCTGAACATTGCTCAGGGAAATGAATCACTGCAGACTATAGTTCCACTAGTATCTGGCCAAACGGCCCATTCAGCGACATTGTAGTGCTGTGTATTGTAAAGTTAAACCCTGACAGACCTGTACTTAGCCTGTGAATTAGGAATTCAAACCAGATAATAAAGTAAATAATTAATTTGTTGTTATTTTGCAGATCATAAAAATAAATATAACTGGTGTATACTTAATTGTGCCAACGGGCTGGGCAGATTTAGCTGTCAAATCGTATTCTATGAATTCTCATGAACTAACTCTGAATTATTAAGATAATGATTCCCAAATATTAATTAAAGAGCTTAATCTTAAATAATAATCTAATGAGAATCAGATTAAAGTCTTACATTCCTATGAGAAAAATCACTGCCCTATGCATTCTCCTGTTTACAGCAATGACATGTTAACTTTATCTAGCTGAGAATATGTCATAGACTGAGGAAGAATTTAACTGGAAAAGATGGTTATGCAAATAAGTGGAGCCCCAGGCCATCTATTGTATTCACTTTCTACATCATCATTGTTTGAAGTTACAACTGGAGCAACGCTTTCTATGTGTTTAACATCCCAGCTGTCATCTTTAAAACTATATTATGGGATAAATTCCAGTAAAAATCTAGATATATCTAAGATTGCATAAATTGTTGATTTAAGAAGGTTGAAATGACTTTACTCTTATTTACCTTAAAATAGGTGGACTTAATTATAAAGAGAAGAAAAATGTACCTTATTCATAAACTGTAGTAGTGTAGTATTATTACTAAAAGTAGTACTGCACCTTTCATTGTATAATATTCCCATACATACTTTCAATGCAATTTATTACAATCATATGATTCCAATAAGAAAACATCACTTCTAATAAGTGAACATTTTGTATCTTGTGCACACTAACCCCAAAAATTTAATTGTATGTTAATCTGCTTACTTCCTCTAGGCAATTCAAGATGTCAATTGACTTCTTTCTTTTTGTTTAATTTAAATCTCTTTGCACTCTGTCAGTCTGCAATGCCGCCATGTATGCATCAAACGTCTAGCTTAGAGAGTAAAAATATAAGTACATACTAAACAAATTTACTAATTAATTTTTAGCTTCATCTGACACAGAAGGCAGGCCCATTTGAAGTTCCAGTTGTGTCTGATAATTGAATATGCTGCAGCGCCAGATATCTTTGATACAGGGGCACTTGCCAAATTGGCCATTGAGGCTGCCATACTCCTTGTGGAGGACTCTGGGTGAGGGGAGACCAGGAGGACTATAGCAAGTTGGAGATTGTCTCAACAATCCACCGACTGGATGGTCTGCCTAAAGTATTGGGTCTTAGTACGACCAATGCACATGCTAATTAGTCCGACTTCTCTCAAGGCTGCCTTAGAACGACATGTCCAGTGCTCGACAGCACACAAAGTCTATCTTTTTCTGGTGGGGGTCCCAAAGGGAGGAGAAATGCCTGCATCATGGTGGGGCATGGTGCAGAAGCAGTGGGGACTCCTTGCTGTGTAACCCGCTTGAGGGTATAAGCAGAGCTACAAACTGGCCGGAAAGTCTAATAGGATAGCTACCAAAAGACCTGGAAAGTCTTCACTTCAGAGGCTAGATTGCATGAAAATCACTGTCTTATTAATAGTGAGATGGGATCAAGAAATCTCTATGGGTCTGGCTCCAGAGCCTCTAGGCACCACTGCCAGGTCCCACAAGGACATGAGATCACTGGTGGTCCTGACCCCAGCTGCATCAAGGAGGTGCGCACATAGGGGCAGTTTATTCACAGTCCTGCCACTGAACAATGGTGTCGAGCACGCTGCCATGCACCTCAATGTAGAGTGATAACTCTTATGAGACTCCAAAACTGTAACGTACATTAGGCACCGCATAGGGTTTGCATGAGCTCTGCATCATGAGGTGATAAACTTCCTCAGGAATACTCCTTGCTCGCTGAAGGATGGGATGACAGATTGTGCCCTGCTTGTGAGGAGATCCTTCCTGACAGGAATTTCCCATGGAGGGTCAGTCTAGAGATCTATCAGGTCTGAGAACCATACTTCTGGCTCCAGCCAGAATGGGTTACTAACAGTAAGCAAACCACTAACAGTAAGCTTCTGTGCCATCACTGCAGGGTCTCATGCACAGCAGGCCAGAAAGTGCATCACCATCAGACCCAGCAACTTCTGAAACTGCTTTGAGCAAGTGAGCCGCCTTCTGCACTTCTGTCTAAAACTGAGAATCGACTCAACAGAGACATCAGGCCCGCACGTGGTCGATCTCCCACACCACGCCAGATTAGCGCATCCTCTCTGGCCAAAGAAAGCACACTTTGCAGCAGCAAATGCAGCAGTCACATTCACTCTGTGGCAGCAAGATTAGGCAACACAGGGGAACCTGCTGAAGGTTCTTCCTCGAGAAAAAGCCTTCTGGGATCTTTATTTGTCATATAAACTTAATTGTTTGTGACAGACGCCACAAATAAAACTCACAGGATATGAAATTGAAACAGACATACAGAGATCTGACTGACAGAAAGCTGATGCTGCTTGTGCCTTTATACTTTCTTTTTGGTCACTGACATCACTTTACCAGAACGTCATGCTCTCCATTGGACACATTCTATAGCAGATTCTGAGCATGGTCACGCAGGTTTTCCCATAGCATTTTGTACGTAGTTCAGAGTTCCCAAAAAGGGAAATAAATATGTGATAATGTAGGTTCTGTTTGGCAATTTATTTTTTAAAGGTTTTGATCCTGAGACTCTTTGCTGAGTTCTGTGTCTTGTCAATATATATTTTTCTTACCACGTGAACAACATTTTAATCAAAAATTTTATCTTGACTCATATCCTCAAGCAACTAAACTCTGTAACTCTTACCATACATGATTAATGTCTAAAATTTAGAGAAAATGATAGATATAACGATACTGCCACAAGCACCAAACACTGATTGTAAGCTTCCAAACTCCCCAAAACTATAAAATGGTTCTTCAAATCTGATTGGTTGATCAAAATGTTGTTCAAGGATCACAAAGATGTTTACTCTTAAGAAATACATAGAACTCAACAAAATCAGGCTTGGTCATATAGACACACACATCCTCTCTCTTGTGATAGTTTCCTGTAACATTTTTATGTTGATTGAAATCCTTAATTATTACTCCTGTTGGTGCAGAAATCAGTATTTACTTTTCCCCTTTAAAGCCACTTTTACTAATTTGTGAAGTTTCATTTAACTTTTTATGAATACTAAGAAATATTCTTAGTTTTTTTCATCATAATGAATGATTAAAGGAATTTGAGTTTGTTTTTCCTTCCTATTTATATATCTGTGAAACAGGAAGCTAAGGGTTTTATCATTTTATGTTTATGATCATCTCAAAGCTTGTAACGTTTATATCATCATTGGGACAGTATATGACTGATATAGACAGCAACGGTTTGAGTGTAAAAATTTGATTTGTGTTCTAATCAAGAAATGTGTCACTTATATCTTGATGCCCTGGAAGGTGTGGGCAGAAGATAAATATAAACCTTTCATTTTGGGCGAACTATTCTTTTAAGTAGTGGATAATTTTCAAATACTGTACAAATAGGTAAATGAAAACTAAAATATTATATAATATAGATGAATATTGACTGAATGATTGACTATTCGAAGGGTCTAAAATATTAATTTTCACTCTAGGATTTGGAGCCAAATTACAGGGATAAAATGACTTGTGAAAGATGACAGTATCATGCTATTTTGTTAGATGTTGTTAGTATATTAGTATAATTTGTTGGTGGCGAAATATGTTTTGAGGTACAATGGTAAAAATGGTTTAGTATGGTCTAGTCTACATATATTGATCTTGAGCAAGTACTCAAAAAGTAAATAGTTAAACTTTGCACATCTTCAGTGGTCAAAACAACGTGGGTCACATTGCATTTAGCTGATACTTTTTTATTTTTAAAAAGGAATGTCTAAAGAATACTGTTAAATACAAATGTACTTCTATCCTTGAAACAATAGCATAGAAATATAAGTATGTCTGAGTATCACAAATATTTAATGTATTTTTTTGATAACCTTGTCCTCCTGTCTTTGATGACGTGGTTGTTTCAATTTCTTAATGGCCTTATTCTACTGTAACTGGCACACTCTGTATTTGTATTTACAATATAATTGAATTTGCATTTATTTACTATTTTACCAGAAACAGCTGAAGATGGGTAGAGAGCTTCTCGCTGCTGAAGCAAGACTGCAATCACACTCATAATCACACTCATAAACTGAAAATGCTGAACCTGTGTCCAGCCTCCATTTGTACCACTCTGGATCATGACTTGAGACTGAGCCTGTCGGTTTTCTTCTACCCAGACTGAATAATTCCCAGACTGGCCAATGTATTCTCACTGTCCATGTCAATATCCTATCAATTGTATTTCTCTAAGCTTCTTTCAGTGCAATATCTTTGTCCTTCCCAGACACTCTCTTTGCTTGGGCTCTGCTATACACTTTGAATGTGCCAATTTTTGTGACATTGTCTACACTCCATACTCTGCATCTGTGCTGGGAGGAGATAGAGAAAGGTTTCCTACAATGGTTAGAGCATCTGATTTGTCTCTATTTACAGTTGATAGCCTATTTTACATTTCCAGCCTTACATCACTTGTAACTCGAGAGCATCTTTTGGCTGCAGTTTCATTGAAATGGTACTTTGTATTGCCTATTTAATTGGCTCAGTCTATTAGCCCTTTTGGAAATTTCTCCATGATGAATTTACATACTAAATCGTTCACATTACAGCATGTAGTTTAATATGTCCAAATTGGTAATGCTTCAAGTTGGCACAAAACTGGAAATTGCCTCTCCTCACACTGATTTTGACAAAATCGGAAAACATCGACAACTGCAATGGCTTGGGTGATAAAATGCTCTCGCATAACTTGAACAAGATTCAAATGTTTTCTGAAAGTTTGGATCGGCTCTAAGTGCAAGAGACTGCATGCTTTTATCAGGCTGTTTATCTTCCGCTATATCCCCTAGTACATAGACTCCAGGCCCAACAATTAATGCTTCATTAATAGCATACAAGTAAATACAATTAAAATATCTATAACCAAAATAACAATGTAAAATACCAAAATGCAATATAGCAATGGCAATAAATGCTATAGCTATGTATTGACAGGTATCCATAGTTTCATTTGACTTCACTGTGCTTATCACACGACTATGGTAACAGTAGCCACAACTACTAGAGAAAGATCAGCTAAACACTTTATGAAGGTACAATAGTTATGTTCCAATATGCCCAGGATATGTTGTGCTGTAAGAATCGCAGCACTGTGCTGGAACACAATGGCATCAGTGATAAGGGGGTTTTGATCTTGCAGATCTACTAATATCTGTAAAGAAGACTCAAGCAGGTTTTTCAAGGTAGGCCAAAATGTCAGACAACTTTTATTTACTTCTACAACATTTTAGCTGAAATCAGTGATTGTTTAAAAAACGATTCTTGTAGTGTGGATTACGCACACTCAGGCTTTTTTTTTATTAATTTAATTAATCTTCAGACAAATGGGTTTTATATTGTTTCAACATTTTGTCTTTCCATTGAAAGTCTAGATAGTCTTACTTTCAAGATTCAAGGGCTTTAGTTTGGGCTGACATTTATAAAAAAAAATCACATATGTATTACAAATAGGAAAAAAATACTCTGTATTTGTGATGAATGCTTGTTTTAGGTCAGTTCTATTTTGGCTAGACATTTATTTCTAATTGATAATAGTCGGCATTATAACTTGTGCTTTAATTTAAAATTTATGTAAAATGCAAAGGAATAACTAATAACTTTTTTTCCTCTCAATGCCAATTGACAATGCAGTTTTTTTGTTCTGTGTAACGCCACACAGCAGAGGAGCCTCCTGAATATTGACAGGCTGAGGTAAAGGTACAGTCTACCTGACTTACAGCAGCTTCTCTTTCTTCTTGACTATTGCAGCGACTCATTGTCTGCCTTACTTTGTTCTTTTTGTTTTCATAGATTGTTCTCATTTTGATGCTTGATTGAATGATTGCCTTCTGGTTTGCAGAATTTTTCTGCCAACGCTTGCATTTTCTGCCTACTGTTTTGGAGATATTTGCTGCAGATTCTAATAAACATCTGCATATGGATTTGGACAGGCTTTCAGTCTTGTTACAGCATGCGCACTTTTAGAATAAAAAAATAGAAATTATTATTCGTAAAACACCTAGTCATGCTAACTACAAAATTCTTACTGTCAGTTAATGTTGAATGTTAGTATCCTTATCCAGCACCTACTATAACTACTTCACTTACTATAACTATTAATCTTACTCTATTTCCTGTTTTCTTACTCTAAGGATTTGAAGCATTAAAGTTTGCTTAATAGCTAATCAGCTAATAGCATGTAACAAGACAACTTTGCCATTCATAACTTTATTAATAATCAAACGCTTATTATATTTCAAGGGATTTGGGATTTTCAAATTGGTATAATTGATATTGCAGTTCACTCTAACTGCTTTTTATTATGACATATTTCCAGTGGTGTGTATGTGTAGACTGCTGCAAAGGCAAATACCGTGAATTCAAAATAATTCATTGATGTTTTTCCGGACATTCACATCTCTTTATCTTTATCTCCTTATCGGAGAAACCAAGGCAGAACAATTGCTATAATACATAATTTCGATTCTTTCTCTTTGTTTGGAATGGCTGTTGTTTAACTGCACATCAATTTGAAGTTACGGAGTTATGCGCGATCTGCCTTTATTTTACTGGGATTATTCAGACTGCTATGTGCTATGCGCTGACCTATAAATGTTCATATACGTATCTGATCTGTCACTGCTTACCTTATTAGATAACAAATTAGATTTCCAGTACCATCAAACACACCTATCTCTAACACCTTGGCAGCAATACATAATTGTAACAACCAGAAATCTACTCAAATCCATGTTTTGCTTTTCTTGGTAACTTTGATAAAATCAGTCTACTTAATACATTACTGAACATAGCAACAAATTTGTTGCAAAAAGGTATCCAGTCGCATTTAACGCTTAGTCTGCACTAACACTCCCACACACAAATCTCATACAAAGTTCTCACACAGAAATGAGATCCATTTGTTACTTAGCCGTGAAGTTATAGTTCATTGCCAGTATATTTTCAACTATATTATTATTATTATTATTATTATTAATATTTTAATATACAATTTCTTACCAATTCCTTCCCATGTGTTAATGAGGATTTTTGAAAGCACAGGATCAGATAATATAGATTAATTCAGGCCTGCTTGAAATGTAATGGAATTATATACTTGCATCTGGAAGTTTGTGTTAATAACAATCTTAAAAATTATATTTTATTGTAAGAAATGTTCCAAACAAATGTTTGGGTATGTACTTTTTAATAAAATGTAGGTGGAATAAAATTGTAGCGACATGCTAGCCATAAATAATGTTCCAACAACAACTGACACTTTGATAATCTGGAATTGCCTACAACATTCATACAATATAATATTTTGAATGGGAAAATTAGGTTGCAAGAACATTGCAGGAACGTTATGTAAACTGTACATAACATTCTAAAGGTTTTAGCAACCGACATTTCTACTTGCATTTTACTGATATCAACTTGACGTTATTTTTTTGCGAAATTTAGGTTACAAGAATGCTGCAGAATACTATGCTAACTCCTAAAATAATGTTCTAGGGAATGTTAAGCAACAGGACATTTTATCGTTCTGAATGTCTATAATTTAGTGTCCATAGAACGTTATTTTGTTTAAAAATTTAGATTGCAAGACACCGCAGGAACATTGCGCTAACTGTAAAATAACATTCATGTTGTTGACATTTCTATGTTTTTAAGAACATTCTGAATAATATTTCCTGGCAAACTAAACTAGAACATTGGAAAATGCTCACAACATAAATTTGTAAGCTGTGTGGGCTGCAGATGTTTCTCATTAAGATAAAGTGGCCTCATTTATTGCATTCTTCCCTCTGTGTCTGATTTAAAGCGGGCAGAATGCTAAAGCTATTGAGCGTGATAAAATAATAATAATCTAATTTTATAATTTCCAATAAAATGTAAATGAAATACTATATTTATATATTTATTATAATTATCGATTTGAGCTGCAAATCCACATTGATAATGAATGTGGCTTCATGTAGCTTGTCAGGTCATTTAAAACAATCATGGCATTTACTAACATTGCACTCATCAAAATTGCTGTATTTGCACCCACTATTTAACTCCCCCAAAAAGGAAAGTCTTCA
Source organism: Puntigrus tetrazona (assembly GCF_018831695.1). Taxonomy (NCBI): domain Eukaryota; kingdom Metazoa; phylum Chordata; class Actinopteri; order Cypriniformes; family Cyprinidae; genus Puntigrus; species Puntigrus tetrazona. The sequence goes on along the minus strand of NC_056705.1, from coordinate 33,271,412 downwards.
AACAGGTAGTAGTATATGCTCCTTTTGCAGACTGCACTGGTCATTATGGAAATGATGGCTTTAATATGCACATTTTAATATGCACTTTGTTAGTAAATCACCTGCAGAATTATCCTCTAATCGACATTTTGCAATTGCACTTAAATGATAAAATTGCACCAAGTTAATCTTAAATGCTGTAAATGCCCTGAATGTTGTAAATGAATGGTGCTGACTGCCACAGTATAAAAGTGTTTTTACATACGTTATATATTTTGTCATGAAAGTTATCCAGAGCTTCCCAGCAAGAGAAATCACTGTCTTGGTCGGCGACCTCAATGCCAAGAAGGATACTTAAGGGTAATGGACAGCAGGGTCTAGGTGAGGTGGAATGACAACGGAGAGAGAAATGCCAACCTGGCAAACAAGCAAACTGGGTATAGGTGGAATTATTCACTCACCGTAAATACAAGGTAACCTGTTATCGCCAGACATGTTTACTCAAACCAGATAAATCATGTGCACTATGAGGAAGTTCTGAGATCTGCAAGATGTACATGACAGGAGAGGAGCAGATGTTGCTTGCACCATCAGCTCTGGTGGCACGGGTGCTCAAGCTAGTAAGACATGGACAGGACAGACAGGATAAATGCCAGACCAAAAAGGACAGTGAAAGAGCAAGGAAGATAAACCATGAAAGGTGAAGAAAAAGCAAAGTACAGCAAAGAACACTTTAAGAGCTTCTGAACAGACTAGCCTCCGAGAAGAACAGAACAGGATCACTGAGAATCTGTGATGTCACGGACAGCCACCAGTACTGAGCTTCTGAGAAGCAAGAGTGTCGGCTCACTACCTGTGTGTCCAGGATGTTCTGTCTTGGATAATGTTGGAGTTGAAGTGATGGTCCTTCAGCCAGCAAGCACGTCTGCTAGGCAAGCTGAGATGCTAAGCCATCGCTGACATCAGGATGGAAATGATAGGTTGAATTGAGTGTTTTCAGCATAATAGTGATATGAAATGCCATGTGTCTGATGACAGAACCTAGTGAGGTATGTATACAGAGAAGAGAAATAGTTCAAGAACTGTAACCTTAAGGGACCCAGTGTTAGATGTTGTGAAACACAACCCCTTCAAGTGTTTTTGCAATGAAAGGAAGAAGAGAAACTAGTTCCATAGTTCTTTAAAAGAGATGGATTAAGGTGGCTGGCGAAAGGAGCCAGTCTAAATGCCGAGGGAAAATCACTGTGTGATGGGATGTTGTTAATGATGTGGAGCAGACCTCCCAACCTTAGAAAAGTTTCTTTAAATACTACCAGGGACTTCTTGCACAATATACTTTAGGCCGGCTCGATATATCAATATGGATTAGCTAATATTTTGGCTCTAAAATTGCATCTCATTGGCAAGCTCCCACATACACTATGCTGCTTTTTCAAATGTTCCCAAGGGAGGAGAAACGTAGAATTCACAGACACAAAATAAGAGCCATATGGAGAAAAATAAATTTCTTATTTAAGTTAAATTATTTTAAATGCAAAACTCCTTAATCCTAAAGTGAAAGACTGAACTTCTTTTTCTTTTCTGTTGTCTTAGTTACGAGGGTTTTGCTTAGTTTAGCGTGACAAATTGTACCTGTGTACTTGAGGTCAAAAACTGAATTGTTTTAAAGAGTACAAAAGAGTTAGACGCATCTACACTCTGGAGCATGAATATAATATGTCTTTAGCAGTGAGACATTTGCAGAAAGGGAAGAGAGGAGGACTGGATACTTTAGGGTCAATGGAATTTTTGGATTTCAGCACTTTAGACAGACAAAGGTAGAATGGGTGGCGCTGAGCTGCCAGATAGTGTCTAAACAAGATGTAAACGCCATTTCACAATGAGCATAATGTAGTACAGAAAGTAAATCACTGATAAAGACTAAAGTAAAACGTACATTACGTATGTACATTAACAATGTGTATACACATTTCCTTACCAGGGACAAACTTCAGACAAACACTGCTTCACATCACTCCCAAAAACGACTGAACGGCTTGCTAACTTATTCCTGCATGCTATGGGCTGACTAGCACGCATTTTTCCTGATCTGTATCTCAGATATGGATTTTAAAATCTTCTGCTGTTCAATATACAGCATTACTCTTCCAAGTTCTAAGCCAGGAAACTTACAAACTTACAATATATAATGCTTCATAATACAACAGTAGCATCCATGATAAAAAAATGTTTTTATTAAAACTCACTTTTTGCCATCAATGAGGGCTTGTAAGAGTGAGGAGGAAGTGATCTGAGATGCAGTAGAGCAACCAGTATAAGATCAGAGAAGTACTGTGGTGTGTAACAAAGTCCAGTTGTTTGCCTGATTTGTGAGTAGCCCTAGTTATGTATACATACATCATCTCTTGTTGTCATCCTGCATTATTTTTTATTCTTACACTGGCCATCCAATGTTGTATTTAGTCATATTGTTATTTTTGAGCACCTGCAATAAAACAAAGCTGGAGTGGGAGGCTCCTGAGTGAGATGTCAACAGTCCACCATTGTTTTTTGGCGTAGTAAGAATGTTTGTTGCTGGACCGAGGTGTTTTTTTAAATTTACACCATATAGCAGCTATCATTTATTCTTTGTTTTTGAAGGAATGCACCTTCAGCCTTTTTGAATCTTTGCAAATTGTTTTTCCTATTACTGTGCTTAGTTAGCAAGTTTTGCAGCAATGCAGCTAAAGGATAGTCTTATGAGGGGGAAGGGGTTGGTCTTATCACGGAAGTAGGACTCAGTGTGAGCAGAGCTCATTAGCATTTAAAAAGGATATGGATCCAAATTGTTTTTGACAAGGTAAAACGTGTGCCAGTTTATAAGCATTGAGAAAATTTAACAAAGTGTTGACTTTCATTAGGGATTCCATATGTTGGCATCAACTTGTCTCTCTGTACAGGCTGGCCAGCCTCAAAATTCAAAATGATGGTAAGTGAGATGGCAAAGTATGCGCACATACGTCTAGGTTAGCTGAGAATGATAACTGCAATTATATTAGCAGGGCCTCCACAGCAAACAACTCAAAAGGAAACTGTCATGGAGGGGAACAATACAGTATCTTGAAAAGCAGAGAATAAGGAAATGATACGCAGTGGCTGTGCTCCTACAGAATCCCAGTGAGTGAAGTTAGGAACAGGATAGGAAAATCCACACTGAAAACAAGGCAGGGAATGCCATCTGGTTCCTATATCCAAAGCATATCGTAATTACTTTCAACAAAAAGCTTTAATGATAGCTGCATGTGTCTCTTGGAAACGTCAAGGGAGGGGTGTCTTGCAGCATTGGTCATGTCATAAAAGACCTTGGGGATCTGCATGTAGTCAGGCAAAAGTAAATTTTCTGGGTCACCTTTGTAATTAAGGTGGTGTGATCATGAGGACTGCAAACACTAATGAAGCAAGTCATTTATGGCAGAAGGGCCACTGACTTCTGGACGTCACCAGCATGATCTTATCCTCCCGTGGTCCTCATGCATTTATGGAGTGGCTTTAAATAGATTTGTAAAAAGGCCCATTAAAATCATACAGACAAAACGTTGCTACACTTTTAATATGAGTAGTACTTTCAGTATTAAAGCTTTAAAACATAATTGCTCATTTGTTTCAAACTTGGCCTACATTAATATGTGAACAGATTATAGGCAATGATAAATACTCCTATTGAATCTAATAATGCAACATGCATACACTTTAAAGGCCTTTGGTCTAGGCTCTTTTTTGTCAAACCTATATATGCTGTGGATACAAATAGCTTGAGTCAGCAGGCAGACTCCATTGTTATTCAAATGAAGGAACATTTCCATCATTATGGCATACCTCTGAGAGATCTAGAGGGCCTTTCCCAGAAATTCGCTGTATGTTTCTGTATCCTGTAGAGAACAAAATGCAATCAAACAGAAAAGTATGATTCAAAGTATGATTCATAAAGAGCTCAAAAGACAGATAAAATAACATATATGTATTTAGTCATTTACTGAATTAAAAAAAGTATGCATATGTACTCTCTGTACATTGACAAAATATTTTCTTCTTTTTTAACTCAGATTATCAATGAATATATTTTCTAAATTTGATTTTAGGAGGAACAGATAATCTATTCTTCACTGACAGTTAGCAAACACACTAATTCAGGAATGAACAAGATCAAGTGACTTATACTCAACTAATACTCAACTATCTACCCAAACATGATAACTAAACGTAATGCGGCCAATTTTGTCTGCTACTTGAAACTAATCTCTGTTGCTGGTAGAGGAAAAATAGCAGTAACTGGTGATATATACTTGTATAAAATGGCCAATGCATCATTACCTTTCTTCAACTGTTGCATAAAAGCAATATCATTCTACTAATCATCAGGTGTTGTTTTCCTGAATATCACTAGGTTGATATTCTCACTCCAACCTGGCCATGTTGGTTGCCAGTCAGACCCTTAGCTCCATTTCAATGTGCAGGTCTCCATTGCTTCTAAATAAGAAACCCTTGAATCACATGTAAACTTGTAATGTAACAGCTACAACAGTTTTATTTATATACATTATTTATACATTTATGAGCACTTAAACCAACTCCTCTTCCTGAAACCTACCATTTATCAATAAACACAAGATATAACTACCAACGAATTAATTAAAAAAAGTATTAAATGATATTATGCCCTTTTCATAAAAGTGTAATACAAGTCTCTGTGTCCCCAGGAATGTGTGTCTGTGAAGTTTGTATCCTACAGATCATTTTATCTAATTTTGAAAATGCCTATTTTGAGTGGGAGGCAGAAACACTTCAAATAGATTTTGTGCCAGTTTTTAAATGCAGAAATGAGCGTTGCTCCACGACGCTTTCCAGAGTAGAGCTGTGCCACATTACAGCTAGTACTCGCTAAAAACATAAATTTTGGTTCTAATGATTATGTTTATCACATTGACATCATGCATTTTAAAACTATATTAGTTTAAACTTCTGATATATGGTTTCTGAGTAGAATATCTGAAGACAGACAGAAAAACGTGGCTGTCAAAGCATATGTGAATGCTAAACTAAAATTCTCATTTACACAAATTTACAGTCTACAAGTATATTGGTTATGCTCTGTAAGATATACAGCTGGAAAGAAATCACATTTATTTTAGATCTGTGGCAGCAAGTAATAAAACTGTAAATAAATATGCAAATCTACTGCCTTTGTCTCTTCTGAGGCTCTGTTAGCCTGTTTTGCTTAAACATTTGCTATGCATTAGAACTGCCAGTACACAGCTGTAGCTTGCAAAATCAAAATGAAGGTGTAGCAGGTGGAAATTTACAGATTAAGAGATGGCACATGAACAGATCCTCTTTGCACATCATTAGGGAGCGAGATCAGATGTGCCTATTTTTTCAGAATATTGCATACTAAAACAAAGAAACTGCCATTTCTTTTCACGTTTTCTGTTGGTAGATGCATTGCACCTGATTATTATCTCAGAAGCTGGGCTTTGTTAACAGTGTGGTCAGTGTTTTTTCCCCATTCAGAACTGACAGAGTGGGACATGTCTTGGGTATACTATAGATATTCTATGTAAAGAGATGGGATAGGTGTCCACTTAGATCTGGGATAGGAGATGGTGCAAGTTAAAGCATGTAAAAGACCAATGCCTCCATCTTTTCATTTTCTCGCCTCTTCTCGGATACTGCAGATTCTCTGTGTTCAGTGAGAACTGGTGAAAGAGTGAACAGTCAATGCCCCATTCTCCAGTACCTAGCTTGATGGCAAGCAACCCTGTTGCCAATATCTTAATTCCATTCTGCCAGGCCTAGCTTATGAAAAAGGAGGCGGTATGGAGTCTGGGTGGCACCTCTCTGCTGCTGCGACAACACTGCTCCAACTCCTGTTGGTGTACATCCACTCTCTTACCACAAAGGGTTTCTAGAGCAGGATGCACTAGAATGGAGCAGAGTGTAAGCAGCATCCTTTAATACTCCTGGAAATACTTGGCCTCAAGGCTCCAGGACAGAGACTGCACTGTTACCAAAATGAAACAGTGGTGGAAACTGGAGAATCCTAGGAAACGCGAGTTTGGGACAGAAAGTGGGTTTGGGCCAGAGGTAATAGTATTGACTGGCCCTGTCCATCTGGATACCATTGCTGTCAATGCATATCTCGGAAACAGATGGCGGCAATGCTCTGGCCTGGCAAAAATGTCCAGAAGCAGTCATGTACATTACAGTATAGTCTGTATGAGGAGACCCATCTGTCCCTAGACGGATTCTGCACTTTGCAGCAGTGCTTGGTCCTGTTAGCATAAAAAAAAATTACATAGGCAATCTATCTTCGTGTAAATGGAGCACTGACAAACTGATACTGTAGCATGTGCTTTATGTGCTGGGTGAGGTTATTGAACTAGGTGGGCCAGTTTGAAATTAAAATCGCTGGGATTGGGTGAGATTGAGTCTGGCCACTTTGACAATTATTATAATATAATGTACACATAATACCTGGAAATTATTGTGGTAATTCTTTAGGCCATACCCATCCCTATTATATACATGTGCAAACCATTAAATTAAGATAAAAACCAAAACAACGGAGGATCTCATGATCGGAAATGCTGCCGCCCTGACTAAGCTGCAATATGAAACAAGCAGCAAGAGTGAGAATGTGTATTTAACTGTAAACTGTAAAAAACAATGGTATTTCTGAATGCCTTACTACTTTCTTCAGTTAATTGCTTTTTGCTAGTTTTGCTAATGAAAATTCCACAATAATTTGATATAGTTTGTTGCAAAATAAACTCATAATTATTTGTGGTGGATTATATGTGGCCTATTTAGTTTCTAGAGCAGATCTGGCCAAGGGAAATATTTAATTTCAGGTCTCTGTATGAAATTTAATAAACAAAAGTGCAAGTTAAAAAAATGCTGTTTGTCACGTGGGCAAGGATAAAAACAGATACATACTTGATATACTCCACTTGCAGATATTTGACTTTTTTTTTTTGCAATTTGAATGCCTCATTAGTTTCTACTGAGAACTTGACTGCTGTATACTGACGCAGTAAATAAATATAATCAGTGCTTCAGAGCAAATTATTAGCTTTTCCACACACATACAGTATACAGTACTTTGTATTAGTTCCTGTGTGTTCATACTCCTGTCTGTCTCACTGACATGCCAATTAGACATGCTTAGCAGGCCAAGAGCATCAAAGAGCAGCTGCATAATTTTTTAACAGATGCACTAAAATTATGCATGTGATCAAATGTGCTTACTTCTAAGTACATTGTATAATATTTGGATTTCTTTAAAAGACTTCTTTATATTGATATAATAAAACATTATTTGCTAGTGTACTTGTGTAGTCATTTTGCAGTATTTCATATGTTAAATGACTGCTGGTATTTAAATAAAGGGATAAATGAAAGAAGCAATAAGCCTTTATCCTTCACAGCATTGTCTATAACATGGACTTAGCAGATATAATGGCCCTAAAATGACACTTGACACTTAAAATATATTTTTCATTGACTTGCTGTATATTTGGGGTAACTGAAAGGAAAATGGTTTTATATGTAATTTCCAGTCTAGCACAACTGAAATACATTCATGCTTTATGACATCATTAGGTTAGTGAGTATGTAAACCATTCCAAACATCACACTCTCTATTTCTTCCAGCAAAAGCAACATTTTCGTGTGACAACCCTAAAGCTGTTTACAAAAGAAATAGAATTAGAATGTAAGGGATAATTGTGTAAATGCCATTACACTCTCTAAATCATTTCCTGTTTGTTCACTATTTAAGACCATCTTACAGCTCATTACTGTAAGTATTGGGCAATGTAAGTGCTATTCTAATGTTATTCTAGATGCTATCCCTGTGTATGATTCAGCTGATTTTCTTTGATCAAGGAATTTGTTCTGAATTTGACGTGGACTATTTCAGGTGTTTTTGTCCCAGATTGCCTCTACCCGCCGACACAGATTGAACTGTTTACTGGTTCATCTTCTGCCTGTTTCCAAATTTCTGTGTAAGATAGTTATCTCAGTAACACTTTATTTTGATGGTCCTTTGAAAATCAAAGGATACTCAAATAATGCTGCACCATATGTCAATGAACTCTCACGCAGAGTACAAATGGGATGTTAAATGATATTAGGGGAGTTATGATGATTTTAACTTAGAATTTTGATCAGTAAAATGAACAGTGCATTCTAAAAGGTTACCAGTCTACTAATACCACTCTAACACTCTAATGAGTTAGTAGAAATATAGGCCTAGTGCACAGAATGTACACAATGCAAATAAAGTGAAATCGTTATCTCACAAACTTGCATTTGTATCCTCAGATTTCATTATATATACTACCTCCTGTGGATCCTGTATGCTAATCTGCAAACTGCTTTCATAACAGAGGAATATGCTAAGGAGCTACCAAGAGCAGCGCAACTGGCCTAATCTGTCATCCAGCACCTGGAAGCTAGGTAACCCAATCTCTTCCACCGCCACTCTGATAAAAGCTGTGTTTCCCACTCTTCCTGGATACATTTGAGCTGGTATGGGGCTGGTATCAATGCAAGGGTCTACCGCAAGTCAAGACCCATTTTAATTTCGCATATGTGGCAAGTTTGAGTCAGATAGTATGTACATTCTAATGTGATACCGTTGACGGCAGAGTCACGGTTGGGTTTCAGCAATCTGATGTTCTGTGGTTATCTCCAACAAATCTGTAAGTTTTTGAATGTTTTAATGACAAAATCAATAGTATGTTTAGGCACCATAACCTGGCGCAATTGATTGGGGCCCACGTGGTTTTTTGACTGGTGAGCAATTGGGCTGGTTAAGTAAGATTAATGATATTTCAGACAAACAATACTGTTATTGATATGTGTGTTGTTTTATATTCATACTCAAAGTAATGGCGAATTAGAAGCTGTTCTTTAAATTGATTGCAAGCTGATAATGCATGGTTTGGCAGCAATATGCAGCAGCATGCTCTTGGTCTCTAAAAGTGCACCAAAAAAATAAAACACTCTTACAAATAGTATGTTGATTAACTTGATCTAGATAATAGAGATATTTTTTTTCTAAAACAGAGAGGGACACAACTGTTTCTGAGAAAGTCGTATGCTTTAATTCTTTCTTTAAATAAAAATCTCCAGATGCTAGAATTTCCCATTACATTCTGTTGGCCCTAAATGGCATGATGTTCCAAAATATTAAGTAGGTGTGCTAAGTAAATCTTTCTCTTCTATTTTAAGGGCCTTTTATTTTGTGATTTTACACAAATACACACACATTGTATTGACACAATACACACACACACATATTACTATTATGCATATAATGTGCTTAATGTGGCTTCTGCTTGCTTGAGGGCATTTGGTTATCTAGAAGCCAAAATAACTTGAAATTTCAACGCTTTCATTTTTCATCTTCATCAACATTTTTGTACCCAAATTATAAAGCGATTTATCAAGTATCGATATATGTACATGACCTCAATAATTTTGGTGATATATTGACTCATTATATTTGTTATAAAAACAATATGAAAAAAATAAGATTCCCATCCAACCCCAAAATCCACTCAGCCAAGGCCATCAATGATGAGCCCAATGGAAAAGCCAGCACACTCAAATAAAAACTCTTTCTTCTCGCGTCAGATTTACATCAAGAATCCATCACCTTCATACTGCTGACTCTCCCAAGCACAAGATTTTATTCTGAGATAATTCTGATCATCCACTCACCACCCTGGATATTTCCTGCATCATGGTGAGCTGACCTTACTGGTCTTCCTGCTGTCTAGATCATCAAGCCCCCATTGAAACCTCTGAGCTGTCTCACACTGTATAGAAAGTCCAGATACACATAAGAAGATTGACATTCACCTCCATTATCATATAGCACCATGAAAGTGATGATCTACAGCGTAACCTAGATTTAAGGAGTGCTTACATCCTCATGGGAATCAAAGTAGAGGAATGAATGGAAGACTGCTTTTCCTCACTACCAGGGGGCAATGAACATTGTGGTTATGCCATATGGCCTGCCAACATTTCTGCCATCTTTCCAGCCCTGGCTGATCTTCTGAACAAGTTTGTGGCTACCTATATATTGATGACATCCTTGTATTCCCAAAGATAGAGACAGAATATATCAACCATGTCAGAAAAGCACTATCCTGTTCATTTGAACATCAGTTCTACATCAATGCAGAAAAGTAGTTTCTATGTGTGAGTCAAACTTACCAAGGTGAGTAAATTCATATCCATGTGTCAGTCTCTTTCTAGGAAAACTAACCTCCTGCTGAGCAAATTTGGCCAAGAGATCATTCACATGCTAATTGGTGTGCTAATTGCCAGTTGATCTGCCTTACTGCCGCTATTCTCCTGTTCTTCTTGGATTATGCCAGCCCTGTGTATGATTCCGCTTGATTTTCTGACTCCATTTAGTTATTACCCTTGTTTTGATGCCTGATTTGGACTGATGCATAGTTTTTTAGACTCCATTGCCTGCATTATTGTTCTGTCTTTGATAACCCATACCTGCAGAGAAACTGACTGCTTCACTGGTTTTGACTTCTCTGCCTGTTTCCCTAACTTCTATGTAAGATAGTTATCGCGACAAATCCCCACATATGGACTTTAACCTAACTCTCAGAATTTCATTACAGCAATGACTACAATTCTGTAACAATCTTCATAAAACTTCTTTTAATCACATTATCTAAAGTTTATTCTTTAGAAGTAAATACATGTTAAAATAAAACGTTTTTGAAGAATGTGGCATATGTGACCTGGACTACAAAACCAGTTATAAGTAGCATACCAGAGTAATAAAACAACAGCATTACATGGGTTAAAATTATTTGATATTTATTTTATGCCAAACGCATTAAGATAGCACCAAAAGATGTTCTGTGAAGATATTCTTGTCATTTTTCTATTTGTGACATATAAAAAAGCATAGTATTATGGATTGCTAAGAACTCTTTGATAACTTTCTTTAGTGATTTTCTGAACATTTTGCACTTTAGATTTTAAAAGGGTTGTATCTTGAATAAATATTGGTATATCGTGAATAAACTCATAAATCAATAGACATCTTATCTTATCCAGATGGGTACAACATATAAATCATAATAAAATCCTAATAAATAAAACACTTTTTGAATAGTTTTATGGTCAAGCTTGCATAACATAACTTATTTATTATATATTTATTTACTTCTATTTATTTACGTGACATGCATGATGCTCTAGGCAATCATTTTTATAGGTGCATGGCTCTCATTCCAGGATACTTTTTGGCTCCTAAATATTTCATTGCCATATGGATACTTAGTACAAATAATGGTTGCAAACTCTACTATAAATTGGACATGTCATTCTTCTAAAATTAGTTCTAACTGGTATTCATATATATAGTTTTAAATATGATCGTTTTTCCAATCTTCTTTAACCTTAGGTGGGCTGTTATCTTAGAATTTGAATAATAAGCTGTCATTACACTGCAAAACTATGACAACCAATCACAATGAACCATAGCACTCAAATGACTCCAGAAATGAAAAGGCCACTGAAAACTACATACATCCCTATTGTCATAAATAATATTCATTATTCGCATTACAGTCTATTTATGTAGATAGACAGTTTTGGTCAGGATTCAAGAGGAATTAATTACTTTTCTTGATACAGCCCATGTGAAAAATATATAAGTCTTTATTCTCACTATCAGAAGACTTAAAAAAATTATAACATAAAATTCAAAACTTTGGCCAGCAACTAGACAAAGTGCATCTAAATAATAAATTTCTCTCTCTCTGCCTCTTTTCTGCAACATTCATAAACTCAAAATCTTTATAGCTTGGTAGGGGTGTCACAGAATCCATATGAATTGAAAAATTAACTATGTGTAAAACAGTATTTAAAAAGGGGAAACAATAATGATGTATCATTCAAATAGATACAAGATTGTGTCAGTCTGATTGGGAGATACAATATTCTTACCTGTTATAATGTTGAATTAGTCATACAAAGCACTCAGCTTGTTCATGGTACTTTTCTACAGGAGGTCCTGTGGAGAAAGCAGGAAAATAAGAACAAAATAGTTACAATTTATTCAAATTTGTTCCAGGTGAGTTAGTTTGTACATTTATAGCAGAGCATCAAGCAGCTGTTGCTTATACTTCATGTTCCAGCATTTTACTTGCTGAAAATGACTTTCTTTGATAAACAGCATCCCCAAGGCAGGGAGCAGAGAGAGGACTTCTGAATACTTCAATTTAATGGTACAAAAAGGAAGAGAGGAATCATACTTCTGCATCCGTGCAGAAATAAAATCATTAGTAACAAAATCTGTAAAACAGAGCTTCTCAATAGTTTTATAACTGCTTTCCAGAGAGCAGGTGATTAATCGGTGATCTGGGCTTGTGCTAGCCTGACATTCACCCTACAGTGCTGGGACTAAAGTCCCAACTGCATTATTCTGTACTAATAAAAAAAAAAATGTCCGAAGGTCTGTCTCACATGGGTGGTACCTGACAACACTAACCTCTGGGTTGATGAATCCCCAAAGCTACTGACCAAAGTCCTAAGATCTCTGTTACTAATTTTAGTTTGATAGTTCACTTTAGATCTCATTAACTTGCATGTGAATTAATTTCTATTAATTTGCAAATCATACGTCTAATGACTTGCGCTGACTTGGTAGTTGTAAAGTTACTTTCTGTTAGTAGAAATGTCTAAAGTGACTCTACAGCTGAGTAGTTAAGTTTCACCTCAACAATAGTCTGCTAATATTTATAGAAATATAATACAGTAGCAATAGCTTCAGTATTTTGCAGAGGGCAGGCTTAAGTATAACTGATTTGGGGTTATGGAAGCGTTTGGCACATTATCTAGAGGAATACGGTTACTTTATACAGGCCACCAGGCCTGTTAGTGCTGGCTGCAGATAAAGTACATATCGTTGGTGATTGTAATATCCATGTTGGTAATAAAGAAAGTGATAATAGATATGCCTCATAACAGCATTCATAGACATTCTGAACTCTTTGGGGTTAGGTACTACATGTCAGATCTATCTACTGTCGCAATCAAACTCTAGATTTAATATCATTACGGAATTGATAAGCACAATGTTCAAATTCTGCAGCAAAGTGATTATATTTCAGATCATTTTCAGTCTTGTGTAAATCTGCAACGATGCATCTTTGTTACAACTGCCATCACTTCTACTCACAAAAGACTTAGGAGAATCTCTCCTGATTATTCAAAATTCCTTACATCCAATAGCTACAAAAAAATATTGATGATGTAACAGAAACTATGTAATTTCTTTCTAGCACTCAGCCACACTATCACATGCACTATAGATCCTTGAGGATCAATTATACTCATTGTCTATACAGGAAAAATTGTATAAACTTCTTAAATCATCTAAATCAACAAATATGCATGTTAGACCCTATTCCATCTAAACTATTAAAAAGCTACTCTGTAAAGTCATAGATCCCCTTTTGGCCATTATTAATTCCCTTCATTGGCTATATTCATAAAACTCAAATTGGCTGTTATTGCTTCCCATTAAAAAAAAAAAAACATGTCTGGACTTCTAAAGACGTAGTCACTGGAAGACCGATATTAACCCGCTCTTTCTCAGTACTGTGTTTATACTCATTGACTACAAGATTTTGATTAGACTAGAAAACTTTGTTGGCATTTAGTGAAGTGCTTTAACATGGTTCAAACTGGCATAATTTCTGACCGCCAGCAGTCTGTAGTAGTAAAATGAGGGAAGCATCATGCTGCAATATGTAAAGTTTCAAGGCTCTGTGGCCACATTACGCTTTACATGTTACTCTGGGAAACATGGTATTAGCTTTTTACTGTTATGCTGATGATACTCAGCACTATATTTCGTGGCCTGGGTGGAGACACACTAAATTGACAGAATACAGAATACATAGTCACATAAAAACTGATGAAAAAGCAATTTCTTTACTGCTAAATTCCTGAAAAAAAAATCTGACCCAAAAACCCCACATGTAAAAAAAACATAGAACACTGTCTAACTCTTTGATGGCCACGCAACTCCTTTTATCAGTTAGGAAACCTAGGTGTCTGTCTGACAGCAATCTTTCCCTGGAAAGGCCATGTTTGATTATCTGTAAACTGTGTTTTTTTTCATCTCAAAACATATCTAAATTGTGCTTTATACTCTATCACAACATAGAAATATTAAATTATGTGTTTAAGGGGACTTCCAGGTTGGGCTCTATTGTAATGCTTTATTTGGTGGTTGTTCTACACCTGATAAACAGACTACAGTTTAGCCCTGAAGTATGATCATATTAGCCTGGTTCTGTCAACACAGCACTGGCTCCCTATCAAACATCAAAATTTTTAACATCTTTAATTACTTATAAAGCCCTGAATGGCTTTAGAATTTCTCAAAATCTGAGCTCTTATCACATTATAGTCTACTGCTCTAAGACTCTAAAATATCAAAATCCACTGCGCAGCAGATCCTTTTCTCCTATTTAGCACCCAAACTCTGAAATAATCTCCTAACACTGTTTGGGGGGCAGATACATCTCTTGTGGAATAGCATTTATGTTAATATGTCTGTTTCTTCCATATCCAGATCAAATTCCTTGGATCACACCCAAAACATAACTACTATCAGAGACTAGAACACAGAAACTCAAACACACATGCATACAATAGCTATTAATAAGTCCTTTATACAATCTGATAGCTTTTTATCTTAAATCTCTGAATTGAGTTTTATGAAGAAAATCAAATACAATTTAGGATTGCTTCTTGAGTGAGTAAATATGAGGTCATTTAAATTTTGGGTGAATCTATATAAGTGCTCGCTTTACCTGTCCAGAGAGGACTGGGCCGCCAACTGAGCCAAGTTTTTTGGGGGTTTGGTTCCCATCTCTGTCGTCCTGGCTTGCTTAGTTGGGGACATAATTTCTACCAATTATCGATGTGATTTGATTACACAGGATCCTATTTAAACTAAACTGTCAATTCATTGTTTTGATACTGTTTAGTGCTTTCTTGCCACAATCTGTATTGTTAAAAGTGCTATATATAAAGTTGATTGATTAATTTACTTACAGTAAATTATGAGTATTTAATAAAAAACCTTACTGAAGGCAATACAGAGTGTAGTTAGGAATGAGCTGAATTATTATTTACAGCCAGCTTTGCATCTGTCCTGGATGACACGCAGCAGCATGAATGGTATTATCTAAAATATTAAATAAAATGTTTTATGAGAGCTACACATCAACGATAGAGACAAAAGAAACTGACTGAAAGATACCTAAAGGCCCGACAGACAAAAAAAAAAACTTAATCTATGCTTATTCTACCTCTCTAGCTCCTCTTATGTTCATTCCTTGCAGCCAGCACACTGTAAAATGGACTGAGCTATCTATCAAATATATGTATAAAATATGGTAAGAATATTGTACAATATTTTGAGTAGTTTTTTAGTTCTTGTTATTTTTAATGAATAAATCATACAAAATCTATACACAAATGTAGGAATGTAACATAATTAGGTGAAATGTGCTAGTTGATTTTAAAATTTGATAATATTCTGAGATTCCTGCAGGAATTACATAACTTTACAGTCTTCACATCATTTCACGGAGGAGAGGAAGCTCACTCTCCCGGCGAGCCCACTCCTGTATGTCAGTTTTGGTATATTATAAGAAAAGAGATTGCATTAGCATTCCCTATTGTTGGCCATCAATGTAATTTAATCTTTTTTTTTCTTTGATGGAACTAGCCAGGCAGATTTAGCTGCAAAGTCACAGCCACATTTTTAACACTGTTAACTGTTAATTTTTCTTGCTTTTAAACTACAAATTAGTTTTAAAGTAAATAAGAAGCCAAATGAGATCAAATGAAAGAATAGTTTAATTTCCAGATGTAAATTTGTGTAAATGCTGTGTGTGCATAAAATACAATAGATAAGCTGCGTTCTCGCTTTAAAACAGTACAAAGTTTATTTGAAACAGAAATGTAAGTGATAAGGCATTGATACTAATGAATAAATGTTTCTGAGCAGCATATCAGAATGATTTCTGAAAAGATTGTGAGACATAGAATGTAATGAAAATTCAGCTTTAGCATAGAAAATTGCTGTGTTAAATTGTAATAATAACTACAATATCCGTATTTTTACTTCATTTCCTAATAAAAGATTATGGAGTCTTGATGAGCAAAAGAAACCTTTCAAAGATGCAAAAACTTCTTGACCTCAAACATTGGAATGATGGTTTAAATTATAAAGCATATTTCATACACTTGTGGCATGGGTAGTCCATTCTAATGAGACGGCCTGTTCCCGGCATTATTGAGAACAAATAATATATTTACTAAGGAATACATCAAACACCCTGGGAGCATTAGTGGTAGTGTGCCACCCTCTGTTTATTGATAGGTGGGGTTGTCTGGTGGGATTGAGCACCTGCTTGGAAGTTTTGGATGTGTATATTACACCTTCTTTTGATTTAAACCAAATATATATATATATTTATATACCCTTATATATGCTATGCTTCTCCTTCCCATCACTTCCACTCTGTCCTCTGTCACTCAGCTCCACTGTGGCTCTTCAGTTCCCAGTCTCCGCACGGCTGTTTTCATGCCATCTGCTATGCCTTTGCCACCACCATGGGCCGCCATCATGGCGGTGGTCTGTGTCCTGCCTAGCCTTCGCCCAAGTCCTCCTGTCTCTTCCTGGCTCTCCCTCATCTGATCCACCCTGAACTCTGCCCGTCTCTCCCATCTCTCCACTCCCACTCCTCTCTCTCTCTCTCTTTCTACAGTGCGAGGTCGCCTTCCAGAAGCGGGAACTGTCACGCCCTGGACTGTTTTGTGTTTTTATTCCCGGATGTGTCCAATGTGGTGTGACTTACTTTCTTACTGTCTCATGTTGATCCTAACTTTAAAATCTTATCTATCTGGTTATGTAACCATGGTAAATCTAGTTAGACTACATTTAGAACAAAAGTTATTACAGGAGAAATATCTGCAAGTGTACTGTCTTATCTCAACTAGGAAATACGAAAGTTATATTACAGAAACCTCTTAACTTGACAAAAACCAAAACTGTCTTAACTTAGGATAACCTAACAGCTTTCTAACTTCAAAAATGAAATGGAAAATCAAGCATAATTGTAATCGTCAAACAATGGTTTTATATAATTTTTTTGAAAATGAAGAAATGTAAGTTAAGCGAATGGTAGGAAGACTCTAGGTGACTTAAGATGTGTTAATTTTACGACAAACACTTATGAGTACACACTGCCACAGCTTATTACAGTTAGTTACATGAACTGTGCGGACAATAAAAAGTGTCACAGAGCATTATACATAGTGAAGTGATAAACGGTCCATTCACTCCAAGCATGATAAAGATATATTTCTCAAATTTTTCTATTGAAAAAATAGTAGAGTCTTACAGCCATGATAAAATACAGAGAAGCAATATATGAAAGAAACACTTTCAAAACTTTTTTCTGAGCTGATAAATGTAATACAAACATTGACAGCCAATCAGAATCTATGTGTGCTTAAAATAAACAGACAAATGTTGTCCATCAGTGTGAAGGCTATATAGCTATTCTTATTTATCATTTTGCAGCGTGAAACTATCACAAATGTATCTCGTTGGGTCCTGCACACTGTAGAGAGAGTTTGGTTGGCCTCCGCCTGCATTTGTAGGTGTACTGCCCATGCGGTGGGCAGGCAGGCTCTGGTGATGGAATGGGTTAAGTAACATTTCCTCTTAGCATGAGGCCATTGAGGTGGTTCTCTCGCGAGAGATTTTGCTTGTGATGATGAAAGTTCTATGGCTCAAGCATGCAACAGTTTCATATTACGTGGAGGAAGCCTGAGTTCCTGTCGTGAGGGCCCTGCTAACTGGGAATCACTTGTCGCTTACATATTGCTTTGTAACGGATGGTTCCCACTGCTGGAGCGCTGCGAATGGCCGCTGGCCTCAGGTTCGGTGGGGGGCCACCATCTCGCGGATCATCAACCTGGAAGATGCCTGAAGATGCTGGGCTATGTTTCTAGAATTGAAACACTTCCTCCTGGATATAAGGAGACTAACACATGTGTTGGGTGCACACCGACAAAATACATCTGTCATCCCAGAAAAACTACTCAAGGAGCTCTGCACTCACGCCTCTTGTATGCTGGAGCACTGTGATCCTTTGTGTGTCCCAGGACAGACTCCTCCCCACTGAGAGCCGTCCACATTCGCAAGCATCGTGAACATGCAAGTGGCAGATGTACTGTCGGTAGACAGGTGCCAAGGCTCCGGGAGTGAATGATCCACCCTTGCGCAGAGGTGGATCACAACTGCACATGGCGAGAACGCGCAACAACCTGGTTCTCTTCTCTAGTTCATCCAGCTCTACTGTGGCTGGATGCCATGGCGCTGGTGTGCGGCAAAGGCTGCGCTTGCACGCCTTCCCCGACGGCTTCCGCTTCCCGGAGTTCTGAGAGAGTGCGCTGGATGTGTTTACCCTTGCCGGGTATGGTTCTCGACATGAGGGCCTTCTCTAGGAGATTCCAGTCAGGAGGGACTTCTCTACAGGCAGGGAACCATTGTGCACCCCCTCACCCGGAGTTGTGGAGGCTGTGGGGTGTGGCTCTGGAGGGTATAGCTCATAGCCTCAGGTCTTCAACCAAGGTTGTAGAGAGACCATCCTCCAGTCCAGAGCCTCATCCACAAGGAAACTACGGTTCTGAAGTGGAAGATTCTCACTTCACAGTAGAGACCGCCGGCTCAATCCAACTAACTGTCCTGGTCTAGCCCTGAGTTCCTGCAGGCGATTCGAAAGGCAACCATGGTTCCTTGAAGGAACGAGATGCCATACCTGGGTGACTCGTACTTGCAAGAATCTGAGGCTGAGGCCGCAGCATTCCATGCCGCCTTGGCGCTTCCTGGCTCAGATGTCACTCTGCCTGGCGACATCTCACCATCTCTTTGGTCTGATTTGCACATGCCTAGAGTTGTCAGAGAGTTGTTCCGCAAAACGTCAGCTGACGTCTGCTCTTCGAGGAACCATGGTCACATTCGTGAACCTGAGATGTTTTGTTTTTATTCTGTTTCTCAAAGTTAGTACTTAGATCAGATTGTGGATCAGCACCAAGAGATAGCTGTATGTACTACTCTAGGTTTATCTGAGAATTTTGCTTTGTATTGACATTTAACTCTGAGTTGGTTTTTAAATGTTTACGTAATTGCCGCGATACAACTTCTTCATCTGACTAATGATGGTTTACATTTCTCTTACATTTGACTTATTTTAATACACTTTGAGTAGATTAAGGTGTGGATCCAGTGTGTCTATTGTGCATTGTAAGCAGGCAGAGCATAATTAATACATGGTAAGGGCTATATCCATTATGAATCTATTGAATACTCTGTCGCCACTACGCAACACAGCAGTTCTTCAGCATTTTGTATATTTAGTTAGATGTCAGAACATGCCAGTGGGTAGTTCACTTGGCGTATACAACTACCCTTCACCTCTGAGAAATGCTGGAACTGCTGAGCAGTGTCGAGGTCCAGTACAGCCACTGAATTCCTAAGCCACACTGGGTCTGCAATGAAAAGTGCTATGGTTCCTTTCATTCTGATAGTGGCACCCCCTATTGGCCCACCTGGACCTGGTTCCCAGAACTCCTGTGAAACTCCCTCTGGCCGATTCCTCTGAGGTGGATCTTCCAGACTCCAGAGACGGGCACCTTTGCTCCACGCCCAGACTTCGGGAAACCTGTGCAGTCTGGTCCCTGGCCAAGAGGCAGAGGCCTCTAAATGACTCAGGTTCATAGCCTTCCATAAGGAACTGGTGCCCTTCTGCATTCTCACTCAAATGAGTAGATGCACTGAGAGACCTGGTTTGGTCGCATTGTTAATCACCCAGGAGTGTCTATGTAGACTTGCTGAGCCCATCCTCGCAGTCAGGATGTGACAGAAGATCTAGCTCCAGGCCCCCAGACTCGGCGAATTCTTGAGAACTAATAGAAGGGCTGGGAGCCATCTAAAGTACCTTAGAGATGACTTCTGGCGTATATTTTACACAGTATCCTCAGAGCCCTGCTTTCCCAACAGTCCTTCTGCCACCTTAAGAAGGTTCATAATCAACAATTTCTCTATATGCACTGGAAACACTGTCCATAAGGAGATACGTTCTGTCTATCAGGAATGTGGAATGTCTCTGTGTGCGTTCTAGTCTTTACTGAGGGGGTAGTGCTTAGGCAACAGCATTGGCTTCTTGTGGTTGGAGCCAGATCTATTGCCAAAATGAGGGGTTTGGGAGTCTCTGATAGATACAGCATCCATGCATTTTAGTAGGGTCCCAATTCATCTGTCATATCTCTATGTAACTGACTGAAAGAGAAAGTCCCAGTTACATTTGTAACTCTGTCATTGGATGAATGGGAATGAGATGTCTCGTGGCATGAGACATGACATCCTCTGTTCTCTTTGTTACAGAGTATATGTTATGTATACATACTCTTTTTCAGTCTTTGGCCATAGTCAGTCAATCTGGAGTTACATTGGTGACCAAATGAACTGGGATCCTCACTAAAGTACTACATGATGCTACACCTTCCAGCACCGTGGGATTTACCCAGCCCCTCTTTTCATGTTGGGATCACTTCACAAAAGGCTACTCAATTTATAGGAGGTATGTGTACAAATGTATGTGTGTGGCTGTGTATGTGTAGTTTCAAATGTTTCAGCAATCTTTTTCTGTATTGTTTGGGATTTGTAGGATTGTACACTCCAAACATTTCCCCAGCATTTTTAATTTTCCCTTTTGCCATTAATTTATCATCTGTCATTTTGACAAAAAGATTATGACTGTGTTTTTATGATACCTAGATTTGTTGAATCATGTCAACTAATCATCATCAATTTTTTTTTGTGTATTCAGCATACCATGTCATAAAGTCAAGAGTTTCATACCTTTCGGTAGGCTGCATGGATTTGATGTTATCAGACGCCTCTAGCGTTAGATTGATGGGTTTTGGTAATACATTTTTTTAATTATAACTGGAAATCACTGACTTCCTCTGATAAATGAGTTTACAGCGCGGATTCAGACTTCTCTTGCGTAACTCGTATATGGTCAATGATCAATGAAAAGTCAATGATTCTGTGCCATAATTTAAAAAAATATTTGAGGGAAATAGCCTTTGCTCCAAATCTGTAAGAGCCAACCAAAACCTGTAATGCAATAAGACTAATCTGAGGGATATCCAAAGAATAAAAAGATCAAAACAGAGAGTAAACAAATACCCATCCTCCCTGCTGTTTTTACATCACCTCATCACTCTGCTCTTCCTGCTTCCCTCCTGCCTAGTGAGCTGGGCTTGAAGGTCCACAAGAATAAGGCATTATATGTCATGTGTCTTGTGAACTCCATTGTTCTTCACTTCATGTTTGGTCTCATTTTGAAAGGCCCCAGTGGATTGGTAAATTGGTCTCAATTTCTACAGTAATCACTTATATTATGGAAAGATTAAGAACTTGGTAGAACTGTGTTCTGTGGAAAAGGGGTGAATCCTCCTTTGGGTCTCTGGTGTTCCAGCCAGGTGCAAGATCTTGGAGCACGGGAACTTCCAAACACCAAAGCTTTTATAACTAAATTTGGGATCTCTTTGTTTGGTCTGAGTATATATGAAGTGACAAACATAAGGTGTGGATTCTGCAGCTGATCGGCCTGCAGTGCGGTGTAAATCTCTAAAAGTGTGGCAGGCAAGACAGAATGCAGAATAACCTTTGACTAGGCTCTGGATTCTGTCTTTCAGGAAAAGGGGACTCCTTGCCAGTGCTGGGGCTAATAACATGACTCCTAATGGGCAGAGATCTGGATACAGATGCTATATAGCCCCACTCTGTTTCAGAAGATCCTTATATCAGCCAGCTGGAGGGACCATCTATATCTCTATGGGTGGGGTCCAGGTGTTGGTCCATCCATGACTTCTTTCTTGCCTCTTGGGACCTAGACAAAGAGAAAACTCTGCTTAACCTGCCAATGTCTGCCATTGTCACCTTTCCATAGCAGACAGTATACATACAGAGAATTGAAATTGCATTACCTGTAATATAAAAATTAAATATGTGATAAAGAAATATACAATTATAAAGCAGATACATGGAGAGTAGTGTCAACAAAGAACTTGGCAGATTTATGCAGACTAAATAAAGACTGCAGAAAAATTTGTTTATCTGTAAAATATACTGTAGAGCAGTCTGATGTTTAATGGTCCTGATGTATGAAATTGTCTTTCTAGTCTACTTGTTCTTGGGCTTGGAGGCCCACAGCCTCCTCCTGATGGCAGCCGAGTCTACCGGGGTGATAAGTCACTTTACCTCAGTCTGCAGAAAACTGCTGGGGCATGTTTTCAACTGCATCACTGCAGAAAATGGTCTGGGACAGGGACTCTCTAGGAACTGAACTTGTCACCATCTTCATGAACTCAAGTACATGTGTGTATTTATGTTATCAGTAACAGCCTGCCACCTGTGTATAATATAATGCTTAGATTGTAAGATTTTGTGTAAAGATAGGGCAGAAAGTGCATCTGTACATCTGCAGTCCGCAACTTTGTATAAATTATTCTTAATATCGGAGTGGCATAACCAGCCATTGTCAAAAATGATGACCTTTTGTCTTTGCAATGATCTACACTTGCTTCTAATCGAGATCTGATAGGCTCAGAGAAATTCAAGCATGGCTCTGCATCATAACAAACATCAAACATCTTAAACATAAAAGAAGCTGTATGAGCTAGTAGACTAACTAGCATGAGTGGGATCCCAGGTATGACCATCATTCAGCAGCTTCACTACAGAGCTGTAGAATTTATTAAATGTATCATCCTGGTACAGATACCCAGATTGTCAGACTGTACTGAATATACACTCATACTGATAGTTAAACAATGCCAACAATACAATTATTATTTGTGGCTTTGTCGTGACTGATATGAGTTTTTAACGAATTGTAGATTTAATTCACCACTGCAGTAAGCAATTTATCGTAATGCTTTTTTCTCAGCTGGGTCAAAATAAAATATGAAGATTTGTTACTTGTACAGATGGCAATATAGCGCAGTAAAAATGTTTATTTGGGCCAATGTAGTCTAGGATCTGTGATTACAGCATAATATCCATACCAGTGCAGTGGCTACTTTTACTTAAAATATTAGGATTCTCTCCATGCTGGAGCTGTTGCTGCATAACCTATGCAAGGAAGATAATTTGCAAGCAGATGTAAATTCCAGGTTTTGGTACAGAGAATGTGATATGGAGGCAAAACTTAGAGATAGCTTTAATGGAGAAAACTCTGACTCAGCCAAGTCCAAATGGGCTAAGTCTGACTAAATCTGAGTCCCAAAGTAAGTTGAGTCTAAAGGAGGTGAGTCTGTATAATACTGGGCCATTTGTTTATTTTTTTAATTTGTTTTAATTTTAAACGAAAAGGTAACTTAGTTAAATCAAACTCTATTGCATCTTGCCATTTTGATTTTTGATTAAGGCTTTGCATGCAATAGCAATGCAATAGATGAGCCAAACTAGCATATAAATATTCTTAATGTGATTTACCATGATATAAAGCTATGTGTAATAATTAATAAAATAATATTTTTTCATTTGTTTGGACACACCATTTTCTGGAGTAAACACTAAGGTCTACTAAGGCTATATTTAAAAAAAAAAAAAAAAAAAGGAAAAAAAGAAAGTCTCTAAACATTGTCTTTGATCCTGTTTATGATTTATTGTTGTTTTTTCGAGCTGGTACTACTGGCAAACTTGGCACCTATTCAGGACATGCACTAGGGCTTCCTTACTGTAATACACCTTTCAATATAAAACCGCCTCTTGCCAGGGATTTACATTAATACTGCCTGCTTGTGCTTCTTTGATACAATTCTTGTGAAGCAAAAAATACGTAAAAGAGGATTTAATTCAGTATTCGCAGACAGACTGCAAGAGGCATTCAGTGAGTGTGTGTGGAAATAAACTTGTTGCTTCAAGTACTGGACAAGACAAAAGGAAATATTAAGATTAGCCAGTGACATTTTCTTAAAACACTCACTGGAATAGGTTGACTCAAAAAGGCCTACAAATCTTAAACTTTTAAAATCATCAGACTAAGATACAGACTAGATTTGTCTGCACTCTCTGGAGATTCAGTGAAATTTAATTATAATAAACTCAAACCTTTGAAAATGTTAGTTACTAGACACAGAATCCATAATGTTAACATGTAAGTGTACTAAAAGCTTTCATTTCACACTTGCAAATTGTGTTTAAGGGAAATATACAGTAACTCACTCCTGCTGATTGTGGATAGCAAATGATTTGAATAAAACTCACTGTGAGTCTCCATTACAGCCCTCTCTTCTTCCCCTTTGCCTGGCGGACCTGCTGTTATAAAAGAAAACTATTTAAATGCTGCGATACTGAGGGTACTTTCACCCACTTCTTTATGTATCCTTCTATTCAGAGGCAATGGAAATTAAGAGAGGAACAGATTAGGTAGTACTCATAGTATTGGGAAGATATTTGTTGTTGATTCTCCCAGGATAAGGGCGGTTTTAACAAAAGTGGCATAGGAGTGGAGCAAGAGATGAATTTACAGATTTTCACTGAGTGTGAACTTCTTGAGTTCAACACTCTTTCGGGAACTCTCATGCAGACAACTATTTATGACTTTGCTCATAAGAGTTTTTAATATAAAGAGAGTTCTATTTTGGTCAACTGTAAAAGACATTTTACACCAAAAAGTGAAATGATTACACCTCTGGCTGAAGGAAAGTAATTTTTTTGTATAATTGAATGTAGAAGAAGTTCAACACAATTTACTTAATAGTAATAATAACAATAAAAAAGAAAAACAAATGTTTTTGTATTAGCATGGTTGAATCGGATCATTGAAAGTCAGTAGCAAAGTCACTGGTTAATAAATAGGATTAAATAAATAAATAATTTTTGTGTTATTTAACATCTAATTATTACAGGTTTCCATCATATTCTCAACATGGGGACAGAGAAGCTATCGAAATCATTACATAGGGAAAACGTAACTATTTTAGTATTTTTTCATTATATTAAGTATATTTTCTTGTAAATCAAAAAGTAGCGTGTATTACTTATAGTTATGAAAAAAAGGTAACACTTTAATTTAATGCTTCTTTTTGAGCATTCTGTTAACAATAAGTAATGTTGCACCTACATGTCAGCTAACTAACATTAGGAGTATTAATAGAGCCATTAGGAGTCATATCTACTGTGATGGTCTCCCAACAAACATTCTACTGACTATAAGTAACCCAGGAGATGTCAACTTATTTTAACCCCTAACCCTACCAGTCTACTAATACTATAGTAACACTATTAGTAGGTGCAACGTTACTTATAGCTTTATAGTGTTAAAGAAACAAAAATAAAGTGATACCAAAATAAGTAATATGATTACATAAGTTAATGTTTCTCTAACACTGGTCATAAAAATGTCCGCAGATGAACAGTTCTGCTTTCAGATGCGCACAGTAGATTAAAAGCTTGCAGCAAACTACAGAAAAGCTCCAGCAAAAGTATTACCATGAATGTGTTGTGTGAAAAAATAGTAAGACATTTGAATTATTTACTAATAAATCTAATGTTTTTAGCAAAATATGAATTTCCTGACATGCCATCTCCTCAGATGTACCTTTAGAGAGAAGTCGAATCTTTAAAGATTGTAGATAATAAATAATTGAATAATTTAAAAAATTTTTGGTTTCCTGTTTTTAATTTTGTTAGAAGTGAAGTAATTTTAAGTGTTCTATAGATATATTTATCATGTCTTTTCTCAGATTTTTATAAATAATGTAAATAAATTAACTGAGTTTCAGAGATTTGAGTTTGAATTAATTGAAAGATAACTAGTGCAGTACAATGTTGAAGGGAGAGCAAGACTGGGTGACCAGTTTCATAAGTTAAATCAAAAGCAGTAGACTTTTTATAATATTAATGGAACATCTTGGTTATGTGTAACCTCGTTCTCCTGATGTAGGGACAACAGACTGGGGTCTGGCTTGGATCCCTGATTAGCTCTGATTAAGAGAAAACGTCAGTGAAATTTGGCAAGTGGTTAACTAATCCTGAGCCCACCTCATCAAGCATGTATAAATAGTCAACAGGTGTAACCAATCATTAGATTTGCAGAGGAGCCAAAAATGAGTCCCAGCTTTCAGTGATGGTTGAAATTGTGACAAAGAACAACATGTCTCCGTTCCCTCCATCAAGGAACAAGGGTGCTGTATGTAACCACAGACGTTCCCTGTCTGTCCATCACTACGAGTTGTGTGTTGTATCGACAGACTATCGTGGGTCCATCTGAAACGCCATAACCTGAACCTGTTACCACCTGATAGCACTGCGATTGTTGCCTGGCGACATGTGTCAGACAAATGCTGTGCAAAGATTGTAACCCTCCCAGAGCAATTTGCTGACCTTGGTGCCTGCAGTGACCAGAGGTGAGCCACATGACCACTGGAGAAGCTAACTTCCCGCTGTTCCTGAATTAGAAAACTTCTACCAGAAGGACTTCCAACTTTCCAAGAGGGTGCTAACCTCTTTCTGTTTGTTGTACAGATGGCAGAACAATGGGGGAAGTGAGTCTTCCTAAGAAGTACGCCACAGACACCACATCCTTACCAAGGGACTCGGTCAAGTGGAAGACGCAGGTTCACCAAAAAGAAACCTTACCGTGGAAGATACACATATAGGGATTGCCTTGGAGAATCAGGTGCAAGTTATGTGATACTTCAGTAACTGGGGAACTTACTGTAGGAAAAAACAGGCTCCACATCCCGTGCGAAGAGGAGGAATGGTGCAGCTAATCACCAACACACGGGAAGAAGCTGGCTCTCAACCTGAAGACTGTAGTACCTCACAAAGGTGTTCAGTGCACGCCCAGTCCCGCAGCTCTGCAGTTATCTGCTAGAGAGGCACCGTGCACCAGCGAAAAGAGGAGGCAACACCACGGGTGGAGTGAGCCCCTCACCCTAGGGGCACCGGCTCACCTTGGGCCTGGTAAGTGAGAGGCATCCACTATGCAGTGGGCCAACCTCTGCTTGGATAGCTTTCCTTTCTCTGCTGATCTCTGTGACAGACAAAGCTGCTCAGAGCTTCTGGAAGCTCAAGGTGTAGTGGGAAGATTAGACACATATCCAGGCAGGGTCTCAAGATAACATGAAAGTCGGCCAGCCCGAAAACAAGACAGAACTTAATCTCAAGGAGCCACAAATGGAGGTTGCACAGATGCAGGTGCCACATGGTGCCAAGCTTCCATGAGAAAGGATGTGCTTCCTTTTATTTATGAAAGTGCATCAGCTGCACGATTTAGCTCTCTAGAATATGTACAGCGAGCAGTGATCCTGAACTGCAACAGACACTATAAGAGGAGATGGCAGGCGAGCTGTGATATGCGGTATAATCGTAGACCCCGCTTTTATGAAGGGAAGCAATGTCTGTCTACAATATGATGAAGAAGCACATACAAGGCTGCAGAGAGAGAAGAAAAGGAGGGGCTGATTCAACAATCCCTCCTGACAGAGGAGTTTACATTTTGGCATAGAGAAAGGCTACCTGAAAGCAGGAAAAGGTAAAATCTTTCACTTGATTCTTTACCTGAGGGTGAAGAGAACATCTGGATATGCAAAACTCTGGCAGCAGCAATCAAAGCCAGACAGAGAAGAGGCAGAGAAGCAACAGAGACAACAGCTTCCATCCCATTGCACTCACAGGTGCTGCTTATTTAATGATCACTCCTAGAGACTGCTTTAAATGTTGTAAGAATTATTTTATTAACTTTATTAATCTCAATTATTCACTGGTCGCTTAAGCAGTTCTTCGAATTCTGTGTTTTAAATCCAGCTTTAGGTCTTAAAGAAAAGACATTTACACAAGCAGAAGTGGGTGCCTGACTCACTAATCAAATAAAAGTGGAGCTGGATTTGGTGTAGTGAGGTTAGTTCATTAACTAACTAGAGGAAAGGTACAATTGAATTATAGACAACAATGCTGAGCTCATTGGAAAAAAAAAATAAGAGAGGGTGAGCAAATAGAAACAAAATATACTTGGCTAATAAAACTAAATATTGATCACTGAATAAAAAATAATAATTTTAAAAATGAGGTCCAAAATCATGTCATCACTGGGGGGGTAATGAGATGGAAATGCTGATGGCCATGGATCCTAGATGATGCAGAGATCTCCAATCCTCATCTCAAAGTAGCTCAAAAAATATATGACTAAACTGAGAAATTACAATTGGCTCTCTCCAGTTGCAAAATGCCTAAACCAATTATTCTACACTAATTGATCCATTAGAGTTTGTTAGAAAAAAGAGGTTTATATTGTGTTAAATTAAACTTCATGGTGACTGAAATTGTCATTTTACATAATATAACAACTAGAAAACTGTGTGGAAATTTCCTTGCCAGGTCAATGCTTAGTAAAGTAAAAAGAAAGTCATACTGTTGTGGCAAAAAGCAAAACAGAAAAGCACACTTGTGCAGTGAATAACAAGGGTCCACCCCACATCTAAACGTCTTTTCAGCATACCATTATGAAGCTTTTTCTGTGTCAAAGGATAAAATATTGTCTTGACATGGATCAAAGTGGGTTGAGTGTCTGCTACTAAGTAAGTTAGAAATTATCCAATGATGGAGAGATAACTGGATTAAGCAAATTGCGTAAGAAAGTAAATTTGAAAAAGAAAAAAAATATATATAAAATATATTTATGATAGAAATAGGGTATTATCAGGAAGAGGGTACTATGACAGCAATGGAATTGTGAGGAGAGCTCAAAAAGAAGCCAGGACAGCCCTCCTCAACCAGATGAAATTCCCACAGGTCAAAAAAGAGATGATCAAATGAGTATGCTTTGATGGAACTAATAAAAATTACATTTTTCGTTTTATTTAGATGTGACAGCAGTTCTATTAAACATACAAGAAATGGTTTGCTCCACCAATAAGACAAAAAAGTGCTTCAACCACCAATTACAGCATGAAATGAGTGATTAAAGGGCACACTAGTGACGACCCTCTCTTGCCGACGAGGGAACGATTGCAATGGCTCGTAAAGAGTCACCCTGGAGAAGATTAAAATGATTGATGAAACAGCTAACAAGATGATCAAAAATATTTTGGAGCAGATGTGGTCCAACAGATAGAGACGAAGAAGTGTAAAGAGAAGAGAAACAGACAAGTAGACAACTCATGAGAAAGTGACGAAGAGACCAATGACACAAGATGAAGTGCAAAGCACTAAAACAGATGAACATCCTCCTGTCAAACAAACAGGAGAGTAGAAAGAAGAAGTCTTCGACTTAATTAACTTTCACCCCTTGGCTGAATCTAGGAGTAGAACTAGATAAGAAGAAAAATATCTAGACAAAATAGACATACTGCAGATAACAATAAAAATAATGCTTATAAATACTGAAATGGTCTATTCAGATATATTATGAAAAAGCAGAATACAATTATTGGCATAAATGGGTAAATTACACAGAGAGAGAAATTGCATTTTGCCCATATTGGTGCCAGTTTCTCAATCTTCAACAAACTACAGAGATGCAACAGAATTACAGTGCATACGTACCTGTAATAAGCTATTGTATGCAAAAAAAGTACAAAAGTCTCAAGGAAAAATAGTTAATGGTAGATCAAAATTTGAGGTAAAAAGGAAATAAGTGATAGCCATGTTTAAAAAAGGAGAAGATACAAAAACATAAAACAAACAAGAAGAATACTGAAGGAGGCAGACAAACCCAATAAGAGAGTATACTCCAATAAACTTGTCTTCTCAATTAAAGAAGGCAGGAGCTGAAGGAGACAGAGAACCCAACCACATGTCCAAAGACAGCTAAAAGATGGAAACAAGAGGACTCAAAGGAAACAAATCGATCCAAAATTTCTTTACTGAAAATTAACTTGGTTTAAAAGTTAGCAGTCTGACTGTATTGTGCATAAAAAAATTATAATAAATTACACAGATAAGAGCATGGCAGGATTAAAATAACTCATGATGACATTGCTATTACAAAAGTCCTTCTTGTGATTAAGAGTTTGACTAATTCCAGCGATCTACTTCTACATTGCTTTTTCATGCAATTTTAACTTCCACTTCCTGTTCATTATCATTCTGGTTTAAATAAAACACCATAACCTCAAACAGTAACAGTATGAGGACTTTAGGAATGGCTTTAGTGTCTACTGAAGACTATGCAGTGAAAACCAATTGAGAGATTATGAAACAAGCAGCACTGGAGCAGAAAAAGAAGTCAGCTACTTTGTATAAGGTTCTAGCTTTAGAGACCTCACAGGAAGCATACAGGATATTTGGTAGTGAAGGAGAGAGAAAGATAAATTTGCACCTGTGATATCACAACATTGTGTTCAACCTTGCTCCGGATCAATGAGCAGAATTAAAAGCTTTTATTGTTGCATGTCAGTAAGCAACAGAACAAATAGCCACCTTTTTACAGATTAAGCATACGCTCATGTTGTCCGGTCATCTGTTTAGGAGCAGCTTGGAAGCAGACACTTGTGATTAAAATGTGACCTGTATATCCATGTTGTCCATATACGCGTTTGTCCGGATGCAGAGGTAGTCGAGGATGCTTTGTAATCGGATCGCAGTGTAATGTGAATGCAATCCAGCCATCACATATGCATCAGATCACACAAAACAAAATCACCCACTATCATTTCCCGCCTCTCTCTCTGCCAGCTGAAGGCGCTGTTGAAGTGGTAGATTAGGTTTCCATGTAACAGCTATAGACAATGCAGCACTCAGCTCACAAACTCTGTTTTATCAGGCATTACAAACAAGATGAAATGAAAATTACATCCAAAGTTTTATGATGGCAGTTGAATTACTTCTGTAATACAGTGATATTGAAACGTGCAGTGCTCATTCAACAAAGTCAAAGCCAATTAGCAAATCTGTTTGTGACGGCCATTTTAAATCAGTGTAAATATATACATGTTGGAACTACTATTCTTGTTTCGTACTTTTATTGACATTATTGTCTCATATATCAATATGGTTTTGAAGAACTTCTGTGTGTGTGTGTGTGTGTGTAAAGAGCAACACGCTCCACAAAGAGACAGGACACTGTCCAGAGCCGACACCTTGATGAACTCTTGCTGAACTCACCCCCAAGCAGATTCCGCCTAAATGATATCTAATCAGGATCAAGCACCCACAAGAAAGGAATGTGCCCCTATTGTAACCTTTTTATGGGGGTGGCTTTTTCTTTATGTATAAATAAAGATGTGTGAGGGGCTGCGTTTCAGAAGCAAACTGAAGAAAGCTGGAAACAGTTTGCTTCCCTTGCAACTGAAGCGACGTCACTGCCAAGTTACACATTCTGGAACAAATTCTCGTGTCTCTTATTGAGTCTTGAATTATTGAGTTGTCTTCGGGCAGGTAAAGAACCTTAAAGGCATCCAGACCCAACATTAATTTTGGTGTTTCCACCCGGTTACCAACATAGCAGATCGGAGAAGAGGAGGACGGAGGGACCTGAGAGAATATCTCTGCGCAGAGTCGGGCAATAGGACGCCTGTCTAAAAACCTCCTCGTGAATTCGTGGGAGGTCAGTGAATCTCCGTCTGCAAAAATCTACTTCTCTGCGCTGTCTGACGGTGACCACTTACAGAAGACTTCTCAGCGCTAATCAGGTAATTATAAATCGTCGTTTGAATGCATGCAATAGAGTTGTGTCCCGGACAAGGCTAGATGCCTGTTTTCTGATTGAGTGTTAGTTACACTGAGCGATAAGTTTCGCTCGGGCGAGGCTAGATGCCCGGCTAGATGTCAGTTCCGCGAACAGATTCTAAGTAAAAGCGTTAGATCACGCTTTTTTGTCGATGCGACCCATGAGGCTAGATGTCTACATGTCAGTGTTTTTCTGATTGAGTGTTAGTTACACAGCGATAAGTTTACGCCCGGACGCAGGCTAGATGCCCGACTAGATGTCAGTTCCGCAACAGAATAAAATTTCTGAGTAAAGCGTTAGATGCGTTTTGTCGTTGACCCCTGAGGCTAGATGTCTACATTTCAGTGTTTTTCTTCTGATTGCTGCAACAGCATAAAAATTTCTGTGTAAAATGTTAGATACGTCTTGTTGTCGACTCATAAGGCTAGATGTCTACATTTCAGTGTTTTTCTACTGATTGCTGCAATAGAATAAAAATTTCTGTGTAAAATGTTAGATACGTCTTGTTGTTGACTCATAAGGCTAGATGCCTACATCTCAGTGTTTTTCTGATTGAGTGTTAGTTACACAGCGATAAGTTTCGCCTCGGACGAGGCTAGATGCCCGGCTAGATGTCAGTTCATAACAGATTAAAATTTCTGAGCAAAAACGTTAGATATGTTTTTGTAAATCGACTGAGGAAAAATTTTGTGTGAATGGTATGAATGATAGTATGTATGTTATTGATTTTACAAGGAAATCAATAAATTAAAGGAACATTAGGAAAAGTCACTAGTTGAATCTTTCTTCACATTATCGTGAAACAGTGACTTTCACATAGAATTTAAAGGGGTGAGTATGATTCAAAATTGAGAAAACTGGTTGAGTTAAACGGCTATACCCGCAGACCATTAGAGCCTGTAGAAGCTTGGTATAGTGGATGATTTCATTCAACGTGTGGTTTATCATTGAATCATACCTAAAAAAATGGGGAACGATAACAGTAAACTGTCAGGAGATGCTAAATTCATGGAAACATATGCCGGGTAGCTGCAGATACCTGGTGGAATGGACAAAAGAAATATCCATGGTTTCCAAGGCAAGTTAATTCTGCCTGAGTGCAGTAGATTGGTTGAGGCACTGACAATATGCATCTCATTAAAAAAGGGAAGTAAAAGCTCGATTTGTGTACGAATTACAAATAATTGAAGCAATGAAATGGTTAGAGCAGGCTGGAAAAAGATCTCAGGAGAGGGAGAGAAAAGTAAATCAAAAGGCTCAGTTTTGTGCATTACAAAAGAAGATCCAGGTGACATAGTGGGCGACCTCTGCGCACTACGATGCACAGGAGGCACGACGAGAGGAACAAAGAATAGAGCAAATCACGCAGAATACAGAATGAAACAGAACAAACAATACATGAGATGACACAAAGAAAGATATAGGGACCCTAGTACTGCAACAAATGCTGCATTTAGCCCCAAACAAACATCATATGATGAATCTGTCAGTGCTTTACATGCACATGAACAGAAATATGGCTATAGTAAAGGGACCTCTTCCCACCACCATACATACCCCAACATGATCAGGGTCAATTTTACCCATCCATTCAGGTCCCAAATCCTCATTTTGGAGTGAATGGGGACCAAAATAGATGCATGTTGGTTTATAGGCCCTGGTCCCAAAATGAGCTGAAAGAGGCAGTCGATGGACTAGGTCCTCTCGATAACATAATACAATGGGTAGATAACCTTAAAATGTTGGTCACCACTTACAATTTGAATGGAACAGAAATAAATATGGTGCTGAGAATGGGTCTGAAACATCGATATGGAGCCGTGGGGAGACTATACTGGACAGAATGCTGAAGGTGAAACCTTAGCACCTAATTCAAATGTTTTAGCTAATGCATTTGATGCAGTATGCCTGAGAATCACCACTGGTTTGGCTACTAAGCCCAGACTATGCAAAAATAGCACAGTGTAGACAGAAAGAAGGTGAAGATGTATTCGAATACAGATCAAGAATGGAAACCGTGTTCCAAGCTAATAGTGGAATACCAATAAATGATGATGCAGCAAGCCCTTATCAACAGCACCTAAAACAGGCCCTCCTCACAGGTTTTCTACCAGCAATCTCAGCTTTATTAGAAAGCACAATGTTAATACACCCACCGATGGGGTAACACCCATCATGAATTATGCTGCACAAGCTCAAGAGGTGTTAAAAGATAGGAAGTCTAAGACAGCCCAGGCCCAGGTCTTAGCCTGATAGGTGACCTTGTGCAGGTTGGTAAAGGTATTACCACTGAAACCTAAGACAGAGCAACAACTGTGGATCAAAGAAGGGGATGAATTGAGAAATTAACTTTATAGATATAAAGGCAAAATATGTTCATCACAAAGTTTGTTTAAAACAACCATAGTATTGACACATGGGCAAGCGAATGTGTCAACAGGGAGGGGATGGTGCACAGGGTAGAACAATACTTCTATGCACCAGGCTTTATAAATTACTCAAAAATTTTTGTAGATCATGCTTGATCTGCTGCAAACACAACTCACAGGGAAATTTAGGCCTAAAGCGCTGTAAATTTCCAACACCAGAACACCTTTTTCAATTTATTCACATGGACTTCATTGAATTATCACCATGTCAACAGTATAAATATTGTCTGGTCCTGATTGACCCTTTTTCTAAATGGGTAGAAATTGTACCAAGCAAGCAGGCTGGACGCACTGACAGTAGCAAAGCTATGAGTAAGATGCTGAAATTGATGGATGTTGCAGGTGCAAATGGCCTGCCAGATACTCCTTTGTCTCCACAGGATCAAAAGGTGAAACCGGGTGACAGCATGTTGATGAAAGTCATCAAACGAAAGAACTGGTCGTCACCAAGGTGGGAGGGGCCGTATACTGTAATCCTGACCACACCCACGGCATTGAAAATTGCTGAGAAAGCCACGTGGATTCACCAGAGCCACTGTAAACTGCTGAACGGCGCCTGGGACTCGAGTGAGGGTGGAAGTCGGCCGGTATCAAAACCTTTGGCTGCTGAAGAAACCAACTAATCCTCACTCCCAGCTATGGGTCTCAGGGTTCCCCAACCCAGATGGGTGGTAAGTGGACTGGGTGTGTAGTAGGGTTTGCTGCCCTCCCTCACCATCATCATCAAAACTGTGAAAAGGAACATTTGTGAGACTGAAAAGATGGACAGACAGCCACCCGGACGAGTGGATGTGGAGAAAGCTGTTATACGTACATTCCCAACTTGTGGTTGGTAATGGCCAGAGATAGTAAGTGGGATCTGTGAGGTAGGATCCTGTCATGGCTTAATTCAGGAAGCTGGTGGAAAAATCTTTTGAAAATCTGTGCTTCTATCATCAGTTGTTTTGATTTTTTGTTTTGTTTATTCAGGACCTGTGTAATCCCTTTGTATTAGATCAATGTTACAAAAAAAAAAAAAAAAAAAAAAATGCTTGCTAACACAATTGTGTCTTGTAGCACTCTGCTACAGCAGGAGGCCCGAGGGACAGGAAGAACAGGGAAAGAGGCCCTGTCAGGCAGGGAATATGGTAGGCTAGGGGTTCAAGGGCTCCCCCTGTACAGTGTAAAGTAAGACTGCAGAGAAGTGGAGGTTTCTGATGATCATTGTGTAATAATGTCAAACAGGAGGGAAATGTTGGAACTACTATTCTTGTTTCAGTACTTTTTATTGACATTATTGTCTCATATATCAATATGGTTTTGAAGAACTTCTGTGTGTGTGTGTGTGTGTGTGAAGAGCAACACGCTCACAAAGGACAGGACACTGTCCAGAGCTTGACACCTTGATGAACTCTTGCTGAACTCACCTCAAGCAGATTCCGCCTAAATGATATCTAATCAGGATCAAGCACCCACAAGAAAGGAATGTGCCCTATTGTAACCTTTTATGGGGTGGCTTTTCTTTATGTATAAATAAAGATGTGTGAGGGGCTGCGTTTCAGAAGCAAACTGAAGAAAGCTGGAAACAGTTTGCTTCCCTTGCAACTGAAGCGACGTCACTTGCAAGTTACATTCATTCGAACAAATTCTCGTGTCTCTTATTGAGTCTTGAATTATTGAGTTGTCTTCGGCAGGTAAAGAACCTCAAAGGGGCATCCAGACCCAACAATACACACACACAGTAAAGCATTTTTGTATTGTATATTAAGATATATAAAAAAACAGCCACATTTGCATACTACAGTCAGTTTTTGTTTTAAACAGTTGTGTTTATTTATTGCCCAATTGCAGTTGTTTGAAAGGTTTTACTGGTTTTACTCATAGATTTGAACGGTAGTTCACCTGCACTGGAAGCTTATGCTTCTTTAATATGTTATTGATGTTACACTCTAAGTTTATAAGCTTGTGAGAAAGTAACATAAAAATATCATGTATGGCATTTGTATGAAATAATAATTACAGAGTACTAAACTTAACTGGGCTGATGCATTCTCTTTCACTAATGAGCTATCGCATGCAAACTAACAGAAACACGCATTATACTTAACGGATCGACCCATGTCTTTGCCATATCAAGCAGAGGTCCCTACAATGCACTACCTCTTGAGCAACTTACAAATGGAACAAAGGAAACAGAGAGGGAGACAATAAAGAAGAAAGGAACCAGAGACACAAGATGAAGGGCAAACTGATGAAAGCTTGAAAAAGATCCACAAGGAGCCTACATCCTTCTGTCGGATGAACAGGAGAAAAGCAAGATTAAGTCTGACAACTTATTTGAAGACCATCATATGCCTAGCGATCTAATAATGCAAGTCCAGACTCATCCAGCAGAGAGCAACTTGACATCCTAGCACTTAACTAACTTTCAACCTTTGAACAACAGTAATGAGGGATATCAACACCACAGAACTGTTGCCTTATAGAATCATTCACAGTATTCAACACCAAAGAACCAACGAGCAAGCAAATACAACATAAAAATGATAATCAAATCTCACAGAAACACTAAATATGACATCCAAGATGATGAAGACATTTTTTCCTATATTAGGTGTTAAGAAAAGTGGAAATTCTAAGAGGGGTCTAAGATGATGGGAGATTTATTTATAAGGCTTATTTATGAACTAAACTGTATGAATGATTGCTAAACAAAACTGAAATGATGATAGTTCCAGTACCTCTGATGAGGACGGAAAAAGAGGTGCAAAGATGAACCATACCCCTGGGTGAAAGTGCTAGCCTAACCTCCACCCAAGGATGGCCCTCTTATGATACATGAAAGTGTCTGGGCTGAAGATCAACTATATTATTTTTTGCAATGTTTTATGTTTTAAATTGTTTTTATGACTTTTCACATAACTGTGACAAACTACAGGCAGAGATTGAACCAATTGCACACTCTTGCTTATAACATTGCTTTATATTAAATTAAGAATTAAATAGGC
This sequence comes from Puntigrus tetrazona, assembly GCF_018831695.1. Taxonomy (NCBI): domain Eukaryota; kingdom Metazoa; phylum Chordata; class Actinopteri; order Cypriniformes; family Cyprinidae; genus Puntigrus; species Puntigrus tetrazona. The sequence goes on along the minus strand of NC_056705.1, from coordinate 33,234,149 downwards.
CAGAGATATTTTATTCCTTCCTATAGCCAAATGAGGAGGGAGATGTTTAGTCCTGAAGCTCTGCCAGAGTGCTGCTACATAATCCAGTCACTGGTGATAAAACTGTGTGACTCATTTATTTGCTAGGTAGTGTTAACTGATGGGATTTGAATTCCCAAGTAGCAGTAATCAGTGTGAATATAGCCTTTATGTATCAAATTATTTTACTATCATAATCATTTGTAATTCGTGCATGATAGAAGTCTATAAGTGAGAGTGTGGTAGACATATGGTGCAGATGTATGTCCTGTTTTGTCATTATGCAAGATGTATATTGGGCCTGTACTTTCAAGGAATATAAAATCGGGTCTCCTGTCTGCATCTTAGTACCTAAAAATACATCTATGTATGAAATATAATAAACACTATTGTATAAAAGAGGGTAAATAGGAGACAAAAAGTATATAAATTGCTCTGCAGAGTCTTCTCCACTTCATTGTCTCTGATAATAAAGCCTATCTTCTGGCATCGTGAACTCCCACAAGATTCATGCCTCTATCAAGGCTATAATTGATATGACATTTAATATGTGACATTGCTTGGGACAGGACTTAAATACTCACCTGGGCAGTGGAGGGGCATGATTGGGAGGAAATGGCTAGGTGGAGGCCATGGAGAAGGACCGCTGGACCCGGAAGGAACGTTGGCCTCAAAGAGGTTCTGGTAAACTGTCCAGTAACTCAGGAGGGGAAAGCAGTGTCCTGCCAACACTGTGTATACAGTAGGCTGAGGGACATTGTCAGGCAGTGGAAGAAATACTTCAAGGACCTCATCAATCTTCACCCATCACATCTTCCACTGAGGAAGCAGAGGCAGGGTGCTTCATTGATTCGATTGTTGTGGGGCTGTCTTGGCTGACACGCCTCTGTGATATTGTGTGAGGCAAAGTACCTCTGACTGGCAGACCAAGTGAGGTCCCTTTTTAAGAATGGAGACCAGAGGATGCGGTTCCAACTATAGGGGATCACACCCTTAACGTGAACGTCTATGCCAGGGTACTAGAGAAGAGAATTTATCCAAAAGTCGAACCATGGATCCAGGAGGATGCGGCTTAGGGGATAGCCTCTTCAGGGCACTGAAGTGGTTCCTGGGAGTTTCCTCAACCAGTCCACATGTGCTTTGTGAATTTGGAGAAGGCATCTGATAAGTGTCCCTCCTGGGTGTCCTGGTGTAGGGGGTTCTCTGGGAGTATGGGGTTCAGGGCCCTGTGCTAAGGTCTGTATAGTCCCTGCATGATTAGACTTGTTCCCAGTGGACTTTGACTCCAACAGGGTAGCCCTTTGTCACCGGTCCTCTTCATTATCTTTATGGACAGGATTTCTAGGTGCAGCCAGGGGCAAGAAAGGGTTTATAAGCGGCCCTGAGACACAGAATAGAAGTGAAGCACGTAAACCACGAACGCCACACAGGCAATGTGTCCCAGCCGTAAGGTTTTGGCTGAAAACAGCAGGTGTTAGGGTATGCAGAGGAATTTTTAATTTAGAAATTAGTATGGAACAATTTCCACGGAGCGGGATAAAATTGTAGGTACGCAGGGAGTGGAATGGAATTGAGTGGAGGATCTGGAGCTGACTTTGAGCCTTGGATTGGGGTAGCAAACACCCACATGAGTGTGAAGCAGAAATTCTACAGCTCTGCTCAGCTCCATGTCTTGATACACACACATTTTTCTGAAATGTTTTAAAATAAGTTGTAATGTTTGAAAAAATCCAGTCTTTCACTCTGCCTGTGCCAATTTGTGCCTTCTTAAAGATAGAAATCCTTGCCCTCAAGATGCGCTCTGTTTGTGACAGATTACTTGGAAAATGTTCTTGTGTTATTTACTGAAATTTACCAGCAATCTTCAATAATCTGAGTGTATATTTCACACTGGTGGATCAAAGCTGGTTTCCAAATAGTTAACATTACCTAAATTACAGGCTGTGTATAATCTATGACCAACATTTGCATTTTATCAATATTATACTTCTAGAAACCTTTAATGTTCTGTATAATCATTATGTAAGTTCTTATGGACTCTTATTTTAACGTGTTTCCATAAGTGATGCACATTAAGATAGTCTGTATAAAATAGGTAAGCATGAATCGTGAAAATTTTATAATTGTGGAGAATTAGAAACAGTACAGCATATTCTTTTTAGAGTGTGCTGCATAAGAAAAGGAGATATTTCAGTTAATTAAAAAATTAGAATAGCTGAGAGTTGATGAAATTTCTTTAAAAGTTTTGTTAGGAAATGTGTCAAGGCAATCAAGAGTATATGAAATATTTTTGAAATATCTGAAAGACAGGAATAATAGATATCATCTAGTTTGTTTCTTATTTATTTTCTTTCTCTTTCTTTCTTTTCTTCTTTCTTTCTTTTCTTTCTTTTTAAATATCTGAAAACACTGGAATAATAGATATCATCTAGTTTGTTTATTTATTTATTTTCTTTCTTTCTTTTTTTAGCACTATTTTTTATGCCAAGCCAGCAGAGGGAGCTCTTACCGCTGGATGAACTGTGATCTCTTCCTCTGCTGCTACTTCCTGTTTGGCGACTATAAATTCTGAAGCAGGCCTGTCACCTACATGTAGCAGTATTGTTAGCATATTCCTTGTTCAGTCTTTGACTTGACCCTGCTTGGCTTTTTGGTTTTTTGATTTTTTTGCTACCTGACCTGACCTGACCTCTGCCTGTTTTTGGATTTTGTTGTTGTCTTGCCCTTTTAAATTCCTGTTTGCTGTGTTTCGATGTCTGCCTGCCTTCACCATGCCTTTTACTAAATAAAAGCCTGCTAATGGATCTGCATGCCTCAGACTCCCTCATTCAAAAAACAGAATGCTACATCAAACCAGGATCTAGTGGTTTTTCATCCGAACCATGGCCAGCTATGTGCCTCACTATATCATTGCTGACCCCTCAAGCAGGGCACTGAATGCTTGAGGACTACACCCAGGAATACTCTAGACCTTGGTTACCTCTCAGACTTACTGGACTGTTTATTGATTGACTTTTTTGTGACGGAATAAATCAACCACTCAAAGACAACTTGTTCATCAGGGTCCACGTGGGTCACCTGCACAGTGTGAGGGAGTTTGGCTTCTCAGAGCCACTGCACAAGATGGCCGTTGCCTCAGAGCGACGATACTGCCTGTTATGGCGCTTGCCATTTTGTGTGTTTGGGCTACGTGCTGCTCAACCTCTACACCAGTCTGCATACTCCACTCCAGTGCCCACTCAAGTCTACATGCCTGCTCCAAAGGACTTTCTTGTCCACATGTCTGTGTCTGAGGGCCTTTTCAGACCCTGAGTCTGCTCTCTGAGACATCTCCCATTTGCCAGCCTGTTTCAGAGGTGTCGGCATCTGCCATAGAACCTCCGGTATGGGTATCAGTCACGACAAGCCCTCTGTCTGCCCAGTCTCTGGCCATGGAAACTGAGTACTTACCCATAGCAACTGCAGTCAAGGTCTTTGAGATGATTTATTTGCTTAATAATAGCTGCTGCTAATGGATCCACATGCCTCAGACTCCCCTCATTCATAAATAAACCTGCCATGAAATACCAGAAGAAAAAAAAAAGATGCACATTGGGAAAATAGGAAAGCAGTGAAGTGACACGGCAAACACTTGACATGTTTGTATGCACTTAAATTAATCCTCTAAACATTGCTGAAAGCATTGGCTGTAAGTTTATTTAAATCATTAATCAAGTTTAGTTTATATTGCAGAAGAGTATGTTCAGTTAAATGAACATCAAAGATCTTTGTGATTGCCAGTTGGGGCTAGTGCACTGCATTGAGAATGCTTCTGAGTGAGTAAAGTATCTACATACTAGGGGACCATAAGAGCCATTTTCCCAGGATGCGTCCTAGCCAGGATTTCTATATATTGCCTAAAATATCTAGGTTTTGGCTTTGTTTGCATGCATACCAATTGGTATATAACACTGGTTCCTGATTTGTTTTCAAAACTCTCTCAAGGTACTCAAAGCAGAAATCCATAAGAAAACAGTACATATAGTAATTGTACTCTGTGAACAGGGGATGACTAATGCTTATCCTTTATTCTGCCAAACTCATTGAACCTAATGATTAGCCCTGTAATTTATAGTTTGGATGAGTGAATATTCAAGTTTATTTAATATGATTTTACAATATGTATTTACAGTGCTACAGTAATATCTACAATGTAAAACACAAATGACTGATCACAAATGAATCATTTTAAAAACTGCTGCAGTAACTCACAGAGGTATCTTTTATGAATCCTACCCATGTATGTAAAGCTGACAGTTTAAAAAAACAAACATGCTTTCTCAGTCTGCATCCACTCAAGAGCCAGCCAGGCTCAAATTTTTTTTTCCCTTTCCAAGATCAGTTGGCTCTGATGCGGTGAGCTTTGGCAACGGGAGTGTGTGCATACTTCCGGTCTTGCAACATTTGCATTTACTGTAAGGAAACTTGCATAATAAACTTGGCTAGAAATATTTGTTTTTCAAATTAAATAGCACAGTGGTTTTATCAAAGACAAGAGAAAAACATCATTATTACTACATTGTGTACCTCTAAGTAGAAATTCATCACATAAAACAGATTTCATCATTCTTCTGTTGATCATTTAAATCACTGTCAGTTAGCCTACAGGGATCTCTACATTCAAACACACTCATGCAAATGTGCAATAATGCATATATTTGGAGAGTTGATTTTGTTCTGATTGCTAAGATCATAAGGTTTATGACGAGACGATCAGAGATTTAGCATTTTATTAACCTTATTTGATCACATAAGTGTAACTATAACTGAAAATGATGTTTATGAAGATTACTTGCAGCCTATGTCTCACAAGGTAAATATCGACATTTACCATTGGGCATTGGTAACAACACTTTTTTCACTTTACCAAGTCCTTGTGTAACAGGAATAGATCACTGCCACATTCTACTTACGTATTCTACAAATACATTTCCCCACTAACCTGCCGCATCAGTGCTTGTCTTCTCATGAACAGTATTTCTCTTTTACTGATCATATTTCATATACCTGATAAATGTACAGTTTAAAATGAATATGACTGATAAACACCCTTACAAAATTAGCCATGGTTTTACTACATTAAATGTTTTTTTTTTTTACCATTTGTATAACACAATTAGAGTTAATTTGTGGTTATATGGTTTTAACAGCAATGTTTTTTTGGTAGTAAAACCAAATAATTTGTATTATTTGCATGCATTTGTGTTTTTATTCAAATGTCCTACTGCCTATTCCAGTGTTTAAAATGAATGAATGAATGAGCGTTCATGAACTGTCTCATTTAAAAATGATACATATTTAAATAATTTTAGAAGTAACATTGTCAGTGCCACTGACAGCTATTTTTATCAACTGCTACCACAAGCACTTGCCAAGTATTTGAATGGTAAACAGCAAGCAAATTGGCTAGTGATGCAAAAAGAACCAATTGGATGTACCGTAATGATAATGATGCCATTATGCCAGATTAAGCTGACCTATAAGACTGCGACCTCTATTAGTTGCTAATAGTTACAGGAACAACATCACAGAAGGATTTGTATTCATAAAGTATATGTAAATGAGCCATGTTCTTTTGTACACAATATTTAAATTTTCCCACTAAACAGTATTCATGGCAATTGCCGTATTTTAATAGATTTAACATTACTGTTTAGTTTCATACACACATAAATGTCAACCTTGAAGTGATTTCCCTTAGTAATTTATACATCAAGATATGGTTTAATAGAATTTGTTGAACATTTCTAAGAATTTTAAATGAAAAATACTACTTCTACATCAACATGTTCACTGTGGGTTGACTAACGCTTTTAAATGTCATTGCTAAATGTAATTTGCTTTCAGTGTAATGTTTTAGGATCGCTAGGGGAGTTTTAATTTACAGAACAAAATCACTATTAATTGACAATGATAATAACAGACAATATTAAATTAATTGCAGACATTTGACAGAAGCTTTGTCTATTGACTATTGACTATTAACTATTGCCATTGCCATTAATGAGATTTAATTAAGAGACCATGCTTTTTCTCACAAAGATAGGATAAGTATTCTAGTGCATTACGGGTAAGGAAAGTATGTCCAGAATAAGTTAGGGGACTTCGGGGGTCTGCTGAGCTTGAAAAAATAACAATTGTCATAAACAGAAGGATCAGAGACAATGTAGATTATAATTTAGATTATATATGTAGATCATGCATGTAGATCATGTTTTGAGCATTTTAATCTAATTGGGGCAAAAGTTGAATCCAATTTCAATTATTACGTGTAATTATTTACAGATGAAAGAATATGATATCTGAATGTATTTTGCTTGATGCAGTACTTTAATAACAAAAAATCTTAGTTTTTGGCCAAAACATTAAGAGTGTTTACTTCTGTCATCTTAACGACAAGTAAGAAATTTTGATCACAATTCCTATAGCTCTGAGAAAGCATCCTGTAACTAAATGGATTTGGTTAATTCATTTAAAAGTGGCAGGATACAGGTGGGAGTCATGTATGGAACACTGTTTTGACTTTGCTGTTCGTTTAGAGACATGTACTATTAGCAAGTGTTGACATACAAATGCTGGCACAAGTCATGCCAGCTGGGCTTTCTGAAAGCAGTAAGTAAGACTATGATAACACACACACATTCACACCCCTCACACACACACACTCACACATAGTGAAAACACATATGTCTGATATATTTTTTAAACCTTCTGTTATCCATAGTGCTTTTAAAGGCTTCCTTTAATAAATTGGCCATTACAAATTGCCATTCAAAATATCCAAAATATGATTGCAATTTAGCATCTTCAGTATATTGGTATAACTGGCAATATTTTGTTTAAATTGCTTGTTTCTAAAATTCCATATACCACTTCTGTATCTGTTTACTATTGGTAATTCTATGTTTTATGAACTGGCCACACTGTTTGCAGTAAAACGTGCACATGAGCCACCGGCACAATTAAATCTAAAGCATAAAACACTGTCCTTAAAGTAGGGCATAATCAAAACTGCAATGTGTTAGTAGCTTCAATATTATAAAACATAATTCAATAATATAAAACATTATTTGAAATTTTATGAAAAAAACACTGTTATGTTTTTATTTCAGAAAAAATAGAGGTGCTAATTATCAGACCTAAATACCCCACATGTAATAACCTAGAACACATGTGTTTAACATGTGATGGCTGCTCTGTTAATTCTTCTTTTATCAGTTAGGAACCTAGGTGTGCTGTTGATAACAATCTTTCCTTTAAAAGCATTTTTCAGCATCTGTAAAACACATTTTTCCATGTCAAAAGTATACCCAAATTACTGACCAATGCTCTCAAAATCAAATGCTGAGATTATTGTAATGCTTTATTAGGTAGTTCTTCTGCATGCTTGATAAACAAACTTCAGCTAGTCCAAAACGCAGCAGCCAGAGTCCTTACTAGAACTAGGAAGTATGATCATATTATCCGGTTCTGTCAACACTGCACTGGCTCCCTATCAAACATTGGATAGATTTTAAAATCTTATTAATTACTTATAAAGCATCGAATGCTTAGCTCCTCAATACTTGAGTGAGCTCTTATCACACATTATAGTCCTGCACGTCCGCTGCGTTCTCAAACTCTGACTGTTTGATAATACCGAGAATATCAAAATCGACTGCAGGCAACAGATCCTTTACCTATTTAATACCCAAACTCTGGAACAATCTCCTAACACTGTTCGGGAAATAGACACACTCTTTCAGTTTAAATCTAGATTAAAAGACACAGTTACACATAACACACTAATACACTTTTATTATACAAATATATTTAAAGGATTGTTTCACTAAATGTGACAATACAATGAAACGTTTTTTAATGAAGTTATAGAGAATGATAGAAATGGTGCTGGACAAAAACATGGTAAGTGCGTAGATTTTAGCCTAAATACCTCTGATTGGCAAATCGTGTTTTAAAAACAAACATGTCTGTGATTGGCTACTTTGCTGCCATCTGCGAAAATGCGTTGTAAAATAATTAGAGTCTATCCAAAGCATTTGTTATGTTATGTTATTCGTTATGTTATTTTTACAAAGAAATCATATCCGATTTTGTTCATATTCTGGGCTTACCTGCTTTCCTGTATAAGTTATTAATAAACTGTATTCCAATTTGGCCTTTTATACCAGTCTTAGTCCACTAATTAAGCATTTTTGTTATATATACAATATGCTTAACATTTAATTTATTGGATTATGTTCATATTCTGGGGCTATTCTGCTTGTCTGTATGCCTTATTAATAAGGTGTGCAGTAAATTTAGGTATTTTACATTAACCTTATGCCTTGATAAGCATGCACTCACTACTTCAAAACATTTAGCAAAAACATGTTGAATTGGAAGAAATTTGACAGAGAGAGAGCAACCATGGATGTCCCATGCCAGTGAGGAGCTGACATCACAATGTATGCAGCACTGTCCGATGATGGTTTCTGTTACACAAACTACTCATTGGCCCCTACAAAACTGAGAGGCTTATTTATTTTCTGGATGACCTACATAATCCCAGCTTGTGCCAGCAGAGGAGAGAGAGACATCAAACCCCCTACCATCATTGTTTTCTGAGATAATGTCTCATTCCAACATTCCAGTTTCCAACAGTTGACATTCCAACAGTTTTCTCACAATTCTCACCACTTCTAGTTTTAGGGACAGGACAGGAACTAGCTACCTTTTTTGCAAAAGGTTGTCCAACTTCCCCTGATAGCATTTCCTTAAATGCCATGACAATGAGGTTTAGTGCGTCCTATGGTGTGCATCCCAGCACAGTCCCATGGGCATGGGGAGATGGAACAATAACAACACAGCAGCAGGACTGTTAATCCACTCCTTTGTGAAAGGAGGGGAAAGGAACAATGCCAGAGCCATTACCTCCAAATTGACCTCTAGCAGACTACTAGATTAGCATGAGGCCTGATGTCCACACCTATGCTCACAGATTGGGACTATGCAGCTTGACTGGCATTTGCCAGAGAACACCAGAATTGGCAGACCTGCCACTGGCATCCAATTCTCCTTGCGCATGAGAGCAGGTTCACACTTAGCAAATGTGACAGAAATTTAAGCACCTAAAGATGGCATGGGGAATGTTATGCTGCTACATCATCCAGCATGACTGTTTTGGTGGTGGGTCAGTGATGGTCTGGGGAGGAATAATTTAAAGGGTCAAACAGACCTCTATTTGCTAACCACAGATACCATTACTGCTGTGCAGGAACCAGGTAGAAATGCTAAGAGCCATTGTAAGAACATATACTGGAGCAGAGAGCCCTGGGTACCTCCTCGTGTACACGACCATTCACATAGGAAATAAAAATTGCTCAGTGGTTGCTATTCCAAAGCTCAGAAGACATATATCCATATATCTATCCTTCAGGAGAAATCTTTATTGCAAAACATTCTTTATACTGACCCTCATTCACAAAGCAGTGTGCTGTAAAATGATTCACACAGACACAAAGAAGCATTTTCTTTAGAAAAAGATTTTGGGAGTAAATGGACAGAGGTATGTGGATTAATACATCAAGTTTCAGAACACCTTTCACGCTTGGAGGACATTCTCGTCAGTGCAGCAATGGTGGACTGTGCAAAACTTGCTTAGGGCAATTTTATGTTGAAACGACATAAATGTCTGTCAACATTCTTGAGTGGGACCTGAGGCTATCGTGATGTCACATTAGCACAAAGGCTGAAAATAGGTCATTGGGAGAGCCTGCTAATGATTTATGTCATTAAAAAACATTTACTGTGCGGATTTTTATCATTATAGGGTGGCTGTGTACACTGCCAACGCACATTTATGTCAGAATTTTGCATAATATGTCCTCTTTAATGTTAAGGATAGTAGGAGTAGAAACAGGAAACAATTGGACAAGTGAGAATTGAACCCCTAAATCGCTATTTTGGTACCAGTTATAGTAACACTTCGATAATCACCTCTAGTCATTCTACTAACAGTAAGCAACTTTGCAACTACATGTAATTTGAATTATTGGTAACAATTTACATTAAAGTTCCTTCATAAAGGGTTTTCATAAATAACTAAAAACTAATTTACAAACGCATTACAAATCATATATAGGCAATACCTGCCAAATAGTAAGCCATTTGAACTCACATAAAAAAATGGATAAAAATCTTTATTAGTAGCCTACTTATTTCACTCACAACCAGATTCCTGATTTATTTTATGAATGCAACAAAATTTATTATTATAGCAAGACTAAAGGGAGTTGTGTTTATGGTTTTCTCATTTATATCTCATGACTACTTTGTACCTCACCCATGATTTCTGTAGAAATTCACGTTGCTTATCCACAGCAATGATTAGAAATTGATGTATTCTGTTTATCAATCTAAATTTATCTTTTTGATTTGTTTTGGGGGAAAATAAAAACTTATTAATGTGTTATAAACATTATTAACATGTGAAAGGAAACCTTAATGTAAAGTGAACACCTGTCAACCATTTGTTAATTGCTTAAAAATGTTAATTACCTGTGAAAGAGTAGCGTGAGCAACCTTGAGATAAGCCACTGAGGAAATGGAGTGAGCTGGTTATATGGGGTGACAGGAAGTGGCTGCGGTGCAGGTGATTAGAACTCAGGTGATGGAAGTGACGATGTGACATCAATAATGAAACACCATGACTTGAAAACTGAGCGTTTAATCTTATCATTATACATTAATGACAAGTGCTGTGACACAGTCTGTATTGATAAAAGCACAAAATAAATAAAGGAGACTGTGATGTCTTACATGTCCAATATATATATATATATATATATATATATATATATATATATATATATATATATATATATATATATATATATATAATATCATGGGAAAAATATGAACAGGACTGCCAATTCATGTGTATATATATAAATATATATATATATATATATATATAAATATATATATATATATATATATATATATATTTATATATATATATATATATATATATATAAATATATATATATATATATATATATATATATATATAAATATATATATATATATATATATATATATAAATATATATATATATATAACTATATAAATGTATATATAGATAGAATAAATATATATATATATAAATTAGCACATACTTTGAAATTACATCTAGCTGGAGATACAGTTTCTATAACTTCCAAAAAACATGTCATTACAATGTTTTAAATATGTTAAATTGTACATTAACCTTCTACGCTTAAGCCTACAACACTAGTGCTCTCTATACTATTTCTATTGGACAAAAAAGGATTTTTTTTCTTTCTCTGAATGTATGAATATATGAATGTGTGTTTTTGTTGCTGCTGAATCTGTTTATCAGGCAGATGGCACTGGCAAACACAAACACACACAAGTAGCCACATGCACATAGTCATCCAGTAGTAAAATAAGCTGCCCACAGAAGCACCTGACATGACAACTGTCTCTGAGCTGAGGCTTGGGAATGTAGCCTGAGAACTCGCTAAGGCCAACAGCCTGACTCCTATTTCAAAGCATAGTGAACAAGGCTCTAGTGTCCCTTAAAGAATTCTGAGACCAGTGACCTCTGCTCTCTTCGACTGCTCCCAGGATCATTTACACCTTTAGAACTTTCATATGTTGTCCTCTCACAACCTTTGACATTTCCTGATCTTTCATGCACCATATTCTTGATTTGATCTTGATTTCTTCTTTTGAAGCAATAATCAGATAGATAAGCTACCAATACTTTATATGACAACATTTCACTACTTTTATTTTTAACTGGTAAACCTTTAATTGATAGTAAGAATTTTAACAATATCACTTGAAAATAAAACAAAATAAAAAGTAAAAAGTGGCAAAAGTATAGTCTGTAAGATATAAAAAATAGTATAATTTTACATCTAAGAACAATCCCCGGGCCCACTTTATATTAGGTGTATGCACTATGTACTTACATTTAAATTAATCATTTGGTACAATGCATTTATTATGTAAATACATGTTTTTACACTTTACATTGTACTTGTGTTCCTAATAACTGTATACTTACTCAGGAACTAGATGTGGACATAGTATAAGTACACGTTGGTACAAAGTATCTACCGCTGTAATATTTCTGTAACTACACACTGAATGGTTTGTGTACCATTGTGTAATAGGACATTGGTAACAGCACTTCAATTTGCTAAGTACTCATGTGGACTTTAGCATCTCTAGAGCTCAGTGGCAGATCTGACGCTCTCCAGATTTGTAATTAAAGGAGCATTCACCCTGATTTTCTCAGTGCATTGTGGTACATTTTATAGAGCAAACAGTCCAATGCACTTGGAAGAATTTTGCATTTGAAACACTTCTTAAAATTGGGGATAGCAGAGGCACATTGAGTAAACATAAAATTTAGCCTAAAGTCAGTAGCAAAGGTATGACCTAAGTAGACTGTCTAGCTGAGAAAAACTGGGCACACCATTGATCTAGAATATTCAAGATATGTGCCAAGTGAGGCCAAGGGTGACTTGATTATATAACCCCAAACCAAACGTAGCTACAATATTTATATGCCAAGTATGATTGCAGGGCACCGGAGAAAGCCTGGATTCACTAATGGGGATCTCACTTGAAAAATAAGCATACATATCCTCATCCTGGGACTGCCAGTGCTCCCTTAAATTACCTGACTTTACTCAAAACACATGGGGAAACGTGGGCACATAATCATCCCGGTGTATCAACGTGAGAATCAACAGAACAAAATGCAAGGCACGATTCATTGATCGAGAAAGCCTGCAAGTACCCTACCCTTTTCATTCTGTTGAGTGTGACTAGGAGCTAAGTCTTAAGAGACAGGAGCTCTACTTCAGCTCTACTAAGTCAGGAGGTTTAAAGGGGAATCTCCGGTGTCCTTCCAGGAGGGATGAGGTATGACCTGGAAGGATTTATTCTACTTGCACCTCTCACAAACCTGATTATTAGGTAGTGCTTTCCCAGGTATTTACAAGTCACTGCATCATGTATGGTAGCAACATACACTTTTAAAGTGGAGAGAGGTAGCCTTCACTCCAACTTTTCCATGTTTTTCCAAACATTACATATATTTAACTAATCATAATTACTTAATATATATTCACATCTAGATATATGAGACAATGTGCTTGTTAACCCCCTGGGGTCTGAGGTAATTTTAGGGGCCTTGAGATGTTTTGACATTATTGGTCAATGTAATTATTTTGCATTCAGCACAAAAATTATGATTTGTACATTTTTAACAAAAAAAAAAAGATACAGACTGCAGCTTTAAATGATCTTTAGTTTATTATTACAAATTCCATTAAACATTCAAATGCATTTTAAAAAATCTATAAATAATTTTAACAGAAATTACACAATGATTACATATTTATTATGTACTGTTGAATGCTTACAAGTGTCATTAAACTTCACTTCACATATTAACTAATGCTTCTTTTTACATTTACAAATGTAGTGAAAATAAAGCTTAATTATAAACTTTAAGTATTTTAAATAGTATCCATGTTAATTTTAAGTGTAGGAGCCTATTTTGTTCAGATTCAATAACCAATGTTATATTATATGGTATTATAAATCAGATTTAAATGTTTTTGTTTGATTGTTTGCAGTTTTAGGATTATAATTTTATTGTTTTATTTTATTAATTTTATTAATTACTAAGTCAAGATTAAAGGAAGATATCTGACAAGATATCTGACAAAGTTAAATGGAGATTTCTTTAATGGACACGAGGCAAGTAAGACTAAAACTGAAATTAAGATGTGCACTCACATTAGTAAAGAAAACTAACTTCTGATGGATAAGGACGTGTTTGACACAAAGATTTATGGATATTTTGAGGAGCAATTGATCTTGCCATGTGGCATTTGCCATGTGCCAATGACATTTTATCTTTGAGTTACTGGCATCATCTACATATTTGTGGAGATTTCTGAGGTAAAAATTTAACTTAGCTAACTAGCAGCTATAAACAGTGGATGATAGTACGAAGACAACTGAGGATTGCACTAGTAGCAAAATGACTGTAAAAATGTCAGAGAAGGCAAAGGAAGAGAAATTTCAAAGGCTTGTGCAATCAAGAAAAAGCTAAATTAGCTTTGCTCACAAGCAAATCTAAAGAAATAAAACAACTTATGGATGATGCTGCGCATGTTGACACTGTTCAAACTAATTTAGAAACGGAATACAAAAGGCTTATACAAGGATTTATACATGGTCAGCTCAACCATGTTATTGACGAGTTTATGACTGAAGAAGATTATGCAAAGGACAAACATACATGGTTCGAACCAAGAGCCTGCTCTTGAAAGTTCATTGAAAAGTTCATTACTACAGTGGACAAGTGGATGAAACAAGTTGCAGAAAATGCTGACCAAGCAGTACAGTGTGATTTGGAAATAAATCCTGATGACAGCATTTCTTCAGTGTCAGTAACTTCAAGAAAGAAGCATAAGAAACATTGGTCAGTAGGAGGCAGGTGTCACGCCCTTCACTCCCTTCATCTGCTGATTTTGTCACCTGGTCATGTTCACAATCACCAGAATTCTAATAACCCGCACCTGCAGCCATTTACCATCACCCCATATAACCCGCTCACTCCATTCCTTTAGTGGCTTATCTCAAGGTTACACAGTGACTGCTCTGGTCATCTCTCCATCTGCCTGCCTACCCGAAGGATTCTTTCTGTCTCAGCACTTGGCTTATAAGGAAAGAACTTACCCTTTGAATTACTAGGAATTATCCTCAGTTGATTTATGTTTGCTTGACAGTGAGAAGCCGCTGATTGCCTGTGTTAATGAACTTCCTTCTTTACCTGAATTAATAGTCTGTATCCTTGACCAGAGTGTGACAGCAGGTCTATAGCTTCTACAACTTCTTCTGCATATATATCTGCTGAAACAGACAGAGCTGCACTATTTGTTAAACAGGCATCTCTGAAGAAGAAGCAAGCTATTGAAAGATAAGAGGCTAAACTAAAGGTTAAATAGAAGAATTTGAGTTAGAAGTTGTCTTAACAGCATCAGATGCAAAGATTAAAGTTATAAAGCAGTATGAGAGTGGTCGATCTTCAGTAGTAAGCCACAAGGAAATAGATCTGAAAAGGAAAGGAAAGTGTGTTCCAGTGTCTGTGAATTGTATATCAGTAGCCAGATTACAATACTTGTGGCAACAGCAGGATTTCCTTGAAGCAGGAAAAGACCCCATTGGAATTCTTGCACCAGTAGTTCTACAAGCAAGATGATCTTACAAGATTTATGTAGACTGAAAATAGGATGGGAAACTAGATAGATAGAACTCTTGAAGAGTTAAAGGTGTTCATGCATTAAACCAGCAGATTTCGGCACAGCAAGCTATCTTCTTTTAGGAAATCAACAAGATCAGGTACACTGTGCATTGATTATGGGGAAGGCCAGAGTCGCCCCCTATAAAGGCCTACAATTCCCATGAATGGAGCTAACAGCTGCGACAAAGATGAATCTGATGTTAAAACGAGAACTACAGCTGGATCTCAAACCTTCAGTCTACTAGGCAGATAGCACAAATGTTCTTACGTACCTCAGAAATGAAAACACAAGATTCAGAACATTTGTGGCGAACAGAAAACACTAAAGATTCAGAGTCACAACAACTCGAACATTGAACAGTGGAACCACATTGATACTGCACCAAATCCAGCAGACTATGCCTCAAGAGGGCACAATGTAAAGACTTTCCTACAAAATGAAAAATGGATCCCAGTCCCAGAATTTCTGCACCAATCACCAGAAAAATGGCCAAAGAACATGGACCAAATGATGATTTCTGTAGATGATACAGAGATCAAGAGGTCAGTGTTTGTCAATTCAATACAAACCCAACACAGCAACAATTCAGTCAGATAACTGATAAACCATATCTCCTCTTGGACAAAGCTTCAGTGACTCGTAGCATGGATTCTGAAGTTTAAATGTTTGCTGCTGGAACTTCTTTACTGAAACATAAAGAAACATCTTTAGTGCAGTGACTCCAACTGATTCAAATAGAGTAGACAAAAAGATGACAGACGTCAAAGCTAAATGGAAAAGAAGTCACATTACCGTTGAGGATTTGAAGGAATCTGAGCACAAAATAGTGAAGTACTGTCAACAAGAGAAGTTTGCTGAGGAAATGTCAGCTTTGCAAAATGACCAAGCCGTAAAAAGAGGCAGTTCGATCTACAGGTTAAACCCTCACTTGCACAATGACATTTTACATGTCGTTGGAAGACTTAGCAATGCTGATATGCCGGAAGAAGTCAAGCGACCTATGATTATTCTGAAGGATCTTCATGTTGATCCAACTTGATCCTCCAGAATGTTCATGAGAAAACAAGACACAGTGGTATAAATTACATGATTTCTACACTGCAACAGAAATACTGGAGACCAGGCACCAAATCTGCAATTAGAAAAATGCTAACAAGATGTGTTACTTGTCGCTTACATAGCTCCACAGGAAAACAAATAATGGCAGATTTACTATCAGACAGAGTGACACCAGATGATACAACTTGTACAAGAGTAGGTGTAGATTACTTTGGACCATTCGTTGTTAAATGTGGAAGAAGCCTTGTCAAGAAATACAGAGTTATCTTTACTTGCTTAGCAGTTTGTGCAGTACACATTGAGGTTGCTCCTTCATTGGATACTGATTCCTGTCTAAATGCTATATGCCGGTTTGTAGCCAGAAGTTCTCAGGTCAGACAATAGGACCAATTTTGTAGCTGCTGAGTGTGAGTTAAGACAATCCATTGAACAATGGAACAACCAGAAAATTCAGGACCACCTCAGTCAACAAGGAGTTAAATGGGTTTTCAATCCTCCCACTGGGTCTTACCATGGTGGGGCATAGGAAAGACTGATCCGTTCAATAAGAAAAATCCTTAATGCTACAGGTCGAGATCACGTTTTGATGAGGAAACCTTTTCTGTGAGGCAGAGGCTACAATCAATAGTAGTCCAATCACAGCAGCATCAAGGGACATAAATGATCTGGAAGCTCTGACTCAGAATCACATGTTGTTACTCAAGACAAAGCCATGATTGCCTCCATGATTGACTGTTTGGCCAAAATGACCTGTATTCTAGACAAAATTGGAACAACACAATAAAAAACTTCTCTGTTGGAGATATTGTCCTAGTAGTCGATGTCTCTGTCCCTAGGAATTCATGGATGTTAGCAAGAGTCATTGAAACCATTCCTGACAAGAAGAGTCTCGTCCGAATTAAAAAAGTCACATTTAACACATTTGACCCACCACTAATCAATATGTGGGTCATCTGACAGGTCATACAGCTAATTTAAGACAAATATAAGACAATGCAACAACTCATTGCATGATGGAACCTAGAGAATGTGTAGTTAGAATGTACCTAAAATTCAATATATGGGGCAAAAATGCCCCTGTTTGAGTTTTTATTTCATATTTAAATTACACAATACCACAAGTTCAATATTACACAAGTGCAAATGTGTAACTGATATTAAACAACTGTTTTTTAGACATAATGTTGTTATCTGTTTTGCTTATATTTAGCAACAAAAATACAAAGACAAAGCAGAACTGTAACATCTCCAAACAATGCAAATCGACATTTAATGCACATTTTGAACAAATTGGGTAAATCATTTGGCGCACTGAACCATTTGCCATAGTCACTTTAGATTTGAGGCATACAGACTGATCAAAGGACCACGATTCAAAAGCATTGCAGAGTCTTCTCTCAATAGCTATTCTGGTACTTAGATGACATACACAGATCAGTCATGATGATGGATATAACACAAAACTGCTCTCCATGACTGATAGCGACTCAACTGTGTTTAGTGTCTCGCAGCAGCAGCAGATATCAAGATATTTTAATTATTTACTAATAAATAAGTGTTTTCTGAGTCTGTTTTTCTGTCTTCTCACAGACGCGCCTTTAGAGAGAAGTCATTTTTACAAATTAAAATTATAGCCTAATGAAAGAGTTTTTGTTATTTTGTTATCCCAAAAAAATAAAAAATTTAAATGAATACAGTCACAAAATCAGAATTGGTCATCAGGCCCTACAGTGTAAATGCAGCACAAGATGATGTCTAAATGCAACACTGCACAAACCATAAGGCAAAACCTGACATGTCTGGTATTGCTGGACTTTGCAGGGATTTAGGAGTTTAAAAGGGTGATTCCTGTGAAAAAAAGTCGACCACAGCCCAAATTATAAGCATTCGAATATTAGATTGGGCTGCCATAGACACAAGGGCAGAAGAAGAAACATAATAAGAAAAATAAGAACATTTACAAACACAATGGCTGCCTACGCACCTTATGTGCTTGGCCCCTAATAAGACAGTCAAAACAGAAAGGGAGAGAGAGAGTACATTGTAACCGAGAGCTGAAGGTGTATAAGTTTGCTATTCAGGCTGTGGTAATAAAATGCAACTTTGTTTTATTTTTATTTTTGAGTTACATAATATGGATTTTTTGGACAGGGGTCTCAAAACTCTCTGTCCAGTAGGGCTTGGGCCTCATTTATAAAATATGTCTGTGTGTGTGTGTGTGTGTGTGTGCACGCATTTGTTTCTTGTTTGCCTTCTGCCATATAATTTGGGAAGGACAATTCAGGATAAGATTCATTCAGAATGAATCTGCTGCATGATTAAATGCTTGCATTCCAACATATCATAACGACATATCAATCCTGCAGGACATAAGATAACATACAATTGCTGCACGTCTCATAAAACCTTCAAAAAGAAGAAGAGCAGGCATATGGATAAATTTGACAACGCAAGAGAGAACTCAATTTAGTCTAGAGTGCAGACACTAAAAAATGTACAAACAGAGAGCACGTCTTACACAGTGCATGAGTACTCTTGAATGACGAATGAACGGAGAATAATGTGCAAATGTCACATGTGTCAACCATTCACATAAACAGTCTATTTATGCTTCAAGGTGCTGTACGTAGGATTTTGACTCTACAAAAACATAAAAATACCATATTATGTTTGCATATATTTAGGAAACATGTTAATTAAACATACTTGTTTATCTGACAAACAGTCAATTATTCTCCTTTGAAAATGTGCAATCCATGAATTTGGAAAAGTGATAGCAGCCTAATTTAGTTGCTATTGTCTAAGTCACTGATGTTAATCAAGCAACAAAAGCAAAATCACTCACTGCTCTTGCCTGAAATCGCTTAAAATTTAGTAGTCTTAAAGAATAATCAAAATGGATTTATATAAATAAACATATGTCTGCTTGAAATAATGAATAATATGGTAAAAAATTATTTGGTAAACAAATGATAAAGAATGCAAAATTAGCCTATATAACCATTTCATTGAAAAGAAAACCATGTTCTTGTTCTTTATGAGAAGCTGACTAAATTTACTGTAGATTTATTCAAATATATTCAGACAACTAAAATATGACTATGAGACTATAAGACTATGACTAAAGCTAAATTAAAAAAAAAATCATTTAGTTCAGTTAAGGAACAGACAAATAAATCAGCATGCTGATAGACAGTCACTTCACAGATCAGCTGCTGGAGTCAGATTTCATTTATTATGTGAGGAGAGTGAGTTGAGCTGGCTGTTCTGCCAGACAATGGCAGAATAGAAATTAAATGCACAATTGCAGAGACCATACTACAACACTGGGCACCCCTAATGTCAGTGTCAATATAATTTTCAACGAACGACCGACTGGAAGGGAACCATGGTTACATATGTAACTTAGAACCATTATCATGTGAACAGGCGAAAACTCAACAGCATGTCAAAATCTAGCTTTAAAAAAAACAAAAAACTATAAACAAGCTGTCAGCTGTGCTGAAGGTCCACTAGAGACAGTTGAACCATCTAGACATAAAAAGCTGGGTGTAAGCCTTTTGCAGCAACTAGAACTATGCCCGGCATAGTAAATATGTGTCCACGCTGACACATTCTCCAACAGTCATGGCTGAGACGACTTCACACTGCAATAACTACAGCCAACCCCATAGCCATGAGAGCACTGAAGTTTGAAACTATCAAAAGATGTAATGAAAATGACTGGGCTGAGACACTAGCAGAAAGTATAAGTCATGACAGAGTCAATAATAATATATTTTTTTATTTATATAGCACCATTAAATGTTACTTCTCAAAGTGTTGTGCGTAAGCAAATAAAACAAAAAACACAATATAAAAATACAACAAAAAGCTAAATAGAGAGAACTTGCATTCAAAACACTAAAAATAAAATAAAAAGAACAAAAATTCTACCAAAAGCTACCCCAAATACAAGTTTTAAGATGAGATTTAAAAATATAAATAGATTTTGCTTGCAATATTTTTCAGTAGGTAGGAGTCCCACTTCTTTGTAGCACATCAATCTTAAAATGGTTTGACCTATCAGATACCAGTATTAGAAGAATGAAGGTCATGCTTTGGGGTATACAGAATTTAATGCTCTGACAAATATCGGGGTACCAAAACATGCACAGCCTTGAAAGTAAGCATCAGAATTTTAAAATCAACCCTAAACCCTAAACAGAAAGAATTCTGCAAAACCTGCAACTCTTTAGGGTAGCTTATGAAACAAAAGCTGTTTTTGAAACACCAAAAAGACATGTTATTTAGAAACATTATCAACCCTTTCAAAAACAGTGGCATTTAACATCAGTACACAGATCTGTAGAACAAGTAGCATGTTTTGTGAATCAAATAGCTTTTCAGTAGTAAAGCTCTTTTATTGATCAAGTTGCGCGGTAGAGTCCACTACATTTTCTGAAGCATTTCTAAAGCACAAGAACAAACCATTCAAGACAGAGAAGAGGAGGATGAGGAAGAGGAAGGGGCACTGCCTTCATAAATGTCACAGACATCTTAAATCAAACAGAGACTACAGTCTCCCACCTCATCAGTGATGTATCGGCCAGAGCCGCAACCTGGTTGCAACAAGAGACATCAAGTGCTTTAACCCATTTAGAGGCCTTTAAAAATTATCAAGGTCAACTATTGGCAAATGCCAGGCACTACAGAACAAGCAACACAGAGCCATAAAAGCTTTAGATACCATCAAAGACAAGCTAGGGTGCCAGCTGATAGTTCAGAGTCCAACAAGGTGGAACTCCATGCCATGCCATAGAGTGCTTGAATACCTGTATCCTGACAAAAAAAAAACACAAGAGCTGCAGGAGGCATGTGAGAAGCTTCTGGTGGTCCGCTTTAAAGCAGCCAAACTCATCTTTATACAGGAGTATGTTCAGGTAAATATTATCTTCATTTTGATATGTACTTTAGTTAACTGTTGATCTGTTGATCAACATTTAAAAAAAATTGTATTCATTTCGTAAAGACAACCACATATCTCTAACTGAGCTTAGTAGTGTAGTAAATTTTTCTCAAAGGTTGTTAACTGAATGTTAACCTACTCCTATCTATTATGATGATAATTATGAACATTAAATTATTATTATATTATTAATACTTTTACTTTTGAGTAAGTTTTATTTATTCCTTTTCTGTGCATCTTTAAGGTTATGGCGCTCCTGGCCAATGTCCTTGACATACTACAATCCGACAAAATGGCCTACGCACGAATGTTGGTGTCAACCATCTCAATTTGCTCCACATCCAGTGGAGTTGCCTTTGGAGCATAGGAGTGACCCTATTGGGATCCCATATGTGTGTTCCATGGTACACTTACTATTGCGTGTTTTCCCTGGCAGACCATGTTCTGCCATCTCTAAATGATGTAGCCTGAGCCATCTCAGAGACGTCCATGTCTACGGGGCTACTTCACGTGAGTAATTGTCGCTCTGAGAAGTGGTGACTCCACAGTGTGCCTCTTCCCAGTGGAAGGGCACGCTTTTCCAGTGTTATCCAGTCATACTGGTTGGGTTGCTTGAGGAACAGCAGTAATGACCTTCTCTATGTAGAGCCCTGTCCTATCGTCTGCCTTATAAGAAGGACCAGGAGGCCTACACAGGGCACTGGAAGAGGCAGCTCCTGTGGCTCTTTGGTAGGTATCCCAGTTCTTTGAAGGGAACGGAGATGTCATGTCACCACAGCCGGAACTACCTTGGCTCCTGGGTGAAAACATAAATTATGTGTGCACCAGCTGCTCACTTATACTGACGCTGTGATCAGCTGCAGCTGGATGCAATCAACGTGTGCCAATGTCCATTGGCTCATTTTGTTACACTCTAAGTAGACTGGTCTCTCTGGTGAGATCCCAGTTTGTTAGTCACCAGCGTGACGTGTCAGACTGAGAAGTTTGTACTTTGGTTTGACCTGCATTGAGTAAATACAGATGTACGCATTCAGACAACAATACACACACACACACTATCAACACCTTTTCTTATTTTTTATTATGTTTGTTTTTGTTGCAAAATGGGTTTGGAACAGTTGTTCAATAAATAATTGCACAATTATGCCTCCCTATCTGAATTCTATTTTTTTTGTTCACTGAGAT
The DNA here is from genome assembly GCF_018831695.1 of Puntigrus tetrazona. Classification (NCBI taxonomy): domain Eukaryota; kingdom Metazoa; phylum Chordata; class Actinopteri; order Cypriniformes; family Cyprinidae; genus Puntigrus; species Puntigrus tetrazona. The sequence continues at coordinate 33,211,562 of NC_056705.1, read as the reverse complement.
AGAATTGATATAAAAAAATAGCCTGGATGGAGAAAACTAATTTTACCATTGTGCTGTAGTTTAGCTTGCAACATTTCTCAGGGTAGTAGCTTTAGTGTAGTGAAGCTTCCTTAAATGAAGAGTAACTCTAGCTTAGTTCACTACATTTTCCAAGTAACTTGCCCAACATTGTACTCAAGTACTTACAGAATGAAATAGAATAGCCTTCTTAAACTAACCATGACTATGTCTATGCTTTTTCATTCAGTAGCCTACAGTAGAAAAAATCTTCAATGATTATGATTAAAACTATATCAGTACATATTGTTATGATTAATAAACTGAAATAAGTATCCACCCCAACATAAAATACAAAGTAACAAATTAACAAAATAACACATTTTGATGCAATAAATATGGTCTCCTTCCGAAACATCTTTGACAAATATCTACATGTCTGTCCCTTTATAAGTGTTTACTGTATATGATGAGTTGTATTTGTAGTTATTACAGCACAATTCTTAACCCCAACCAGGACCTCACTCATTTTCAAACCTTGGCTATGACAGTGGCTACAAATACTAATGTAAAACTTAATTGCTTAAGACATCATAACAGTGAAACCCCCATGCTAGGCCTTGCGCATCATATCGCTTCAGTATTGATATCTCAATGTGCCCATCTGTTATCATCACATCGCAGGATGTGTGATGTTTAGTATAGGCTACTGGTCGTTATATTCATACCGATTGTTTTCTCTGTGCTCTGCTGAAAACGCTCAGCTGTGAGTGCTTAATAGAGCGGTGTTTTCTGCTAAGACTCTGTAGTTGCTATGATTTGATATGTCCTCTGAAGTGATGGCTGATGCATCACAAATTTCATTACGGCAGTCTGGCAATTTGATCTACTAAAGAAATAAATACTCTGAGACAAGTTATATTAACTTTTCCATTGTTGTTCACCACTAGCCCTAGATTTAAGCATACGCACACTGTAAGATCAAATTTGTGCGCACTACTCACGCTTTATGAACGAGGCCCTAATAATCTTTCCACTATAAAGAACATTTTGCACATATATCACAGACCACTACAAACTCTTCAGCAGCTGGAAACGCACAACCTCGATGCCCAGATGTCTATAGAATAGAAGAGGAGATGCTAAACCAATGTAAACATTCCCCTGTCGCAGCTATTTTAAGTAGCAAGCATCAAATTTGAGATGAGCTCATTTTTTGGATAAAATTGTAAACTTTTTCAATTTCTCAAAACAGTTGTTTTGTTATCTATGTTGAATAAAATATTGGCTCATGTGATTCAAATAAAAATAAATTTCCCAGCATTTGGGTTGTATTAACACCTTTTGATGCATTACATATTTTTTACATATTTTTATTCATCAAAGAAACATAAAATATAAAAATTGTTTAAATACTGATATTATTATTTCTGAAGCATCATGTGAAACTAGAGACCAAAGTAATGATGCTGAAAATGTTGCTTTAAATCACAGGAATACTTTAAATTTTAAATATATTAAAATAGAAAGCAGTTATTTTAAATAGTATAAATGTTTCACAATATTACTGTATTTTGGATCAGATCAATGTAGGCTTACCATTAGCTTACCCAATGCAGTCTGAGCTGGAAAGAAAATTGATGAATTCATCTTTTCCTTTGTAATAATTATGTATTTACTATTGGTAAATATAGCAAGGCAATAAAACAACAAATAACCAAGTGTTTAGTATTATATTAGTAATATTTTATACAGCTTTTGGGGAAAGGTTGTGTTCTTATGCTTTTCTTTAGATTTAAGCTATGTACAGTATGTCAGGGGTCGCCCTAGGTGGGACTAGAACCCTGGTCTTTGGTGTTCTGAGCAGGTGATATTAGCTACTGAGCTAACTTCCAGGCATTGAAACCAGAAGAGCAGAAGAGCAAAAGAGCCAGGAGACTTGAGTCTTCAAAGAAAAAATATCTTTACTAATGAAACTAAAGTCACAAAGTACAAACAAACTTGGATAGCCGAGCTTCCGTAAAACAAGGAACAGAAAATAGACACAGGGGTCAAAAAAGGTACAATAAGGTACAAACTTGACTTGCGAGCTGGCGACCACAGTACGTAGGCTCAAGACTGAACATAGATGCAGAGAGCAAGCACACTTATAAAGGGTTAAACACAGGTGCAGGGAATCAGGGCTAATGAAGAGCGTATTAAGCAAGATTAGGTACAATGGTGCCATCTAGAGTCTTTGGGGAAGCATAACCAAAGGGTTTAAGGAGGGCATCCCCTGCAGGTTGGGAGTGGAATAGCAGTGTAGGGATGAGATCATTACAGGAGCCCCTCCTCTAGGAACGGCCCTTGACGTTCTTCCGACTGTTCCCTTGGGCTCGGCGAAACTCTGAGATAAGGGTGGGATCTAAAATATCTCGTGCCGGAACCCAGGACCGCTCCTCTGGACCAAATCCCTCCCAATCCACAAGATATTGGACGCCTCCACGAACCTGTCGAGAATCCAGCAGCCTTCGGACTGTGTAAACTGGCTGGCCATCCAACATGCGAGGAACTGGGGGGGGGTTCCTAGTTGAAGACAGAGTAGAGCAAACAACAGGTTTTAAACGGGAGACATGAAAAGTGGGATGCACCTTCATAGACCTAGGCAGGAGGAGTTGATAAGAGACTGGATTAATCCTCTTGAGGATCTTGAATGGGCCAATGTATCGTGGGGCCAGCTTACGGGATTCTACCCGCAAAGGAAGGTCTCGGGTTGAGAGCCATACTCTTTGTCCCGGACGAAGCATGGGCCCTGCCCTCCTGAGACGGTTTGCATGCACCCGGTGTTGTTGGACAGCCCTTAATAAAGCAACTCTGGCCTTTTCCAGGCTCGTCGGCACCTTTGGAATAGCCTTGTGGCAGCTGGAACATCCACCTCTGGTTTCTGTCCAGGAAAAGAGGAGGGGGAAACCAAACTGACACTCAAAAGGTGACATGCCTATGGAGGAATGGTAAAGGGTGTTATGTGCAAATTCAGCCCATATTAAATGAGAGCTCCATGTAGATTGGTTGTCTGCAACCAGGCATCTTAGAGTCTTTTCAATCTCTTGATTTACCCTCTCAGTTTGGCCGTTAGACTGGGGATGGAAGCCAGAAGACAGGCTAATGGAGGATCCAATGAGTCTGCCAAATGCCTTCCAGAACCGGGAAGTAAACTGTGGGCCCCGATCAGAAACCATATCATGTGGAAACCAGTGGATCCTGAACACCTGCCTCATCAACAGTTCCGCAGTTTGGCTGGCTGTGGGAGCTTGGGCAAAGGTAGGAGGTGACAGGCCTTTGAAAATCTGTCAACCACTACTAGGATTACCGTGTTTCCTTGAGACTGTGGCAAGCCTGTGATGAAGTCCATCGAAATGTGAGACCAAGGGCGTCTTGGAATGGGGAGTGGGTGCAGCAGGCCATAAGGGTGGGTCCTTGGCTCCTTGTTCTGGGCACAGACCATGCAAGCGGCAACAAATTCCCGGACGTCCCTCTGTAATCTAGGCCACCAGAACCTTCTTTGGATGAGCTTGCATGTCTTGGTAGTTCCAGGATGTCCAGAAGGAAGAGAAGCATGAGCCCACTGTAAAACCTTAGAGCGTAGAGAGTTAGGAACAAAAAGGCGACCTGGAGGGCCATTACCTGGGCCTGGCTGCTGCATCTGGGCCTTCCTGACCGCAGTTTCAACGTCCCATTGAATGGGAGCTACCACTCTCACGTTGGGGAGAATGGGTTCTGGACAGGAATCCACTTCTGGTGGCTCAAACTGCCTTGAGAGTGCATCTGGTTTGAGATTCTTCGAACCTGGGCGATAGGAGAGAGTAAAGTCAAACCGGTTGAAAAAGAGGGACCAGCGGGCTTGTCGGGCATTCAGTCTCTTTGCTTCCCGAATATAAGTAAGGTTCTTGTGGTCAGTCCAGATTAAGAATGGGTGTTTGGCCCCCTCCAGCCAGTGCCTCCACTCTTCCAAAGCCATCTTGACAGCCAGTAACTCCCGGTTTCCAATATCATAATTTCTCTGTGTCGGGGTGAGCTTACGAGAAAAAAAGGCACATGGGTGAAGCTTATTATCACTCTTACATCTCTGTGACAAGACAGCTCCCACTCCCACGTCTGAGGCATCCACCTCCAACACAAAAGGCAGGTCTGGATCAGGGAGGGTTAGGATTGGGGCAGATGTGAAGAGTCGCTTTAGTTTGTTAAAGGCTTGACCTGCTCTACAGGTCCACATAAATGGCCTTGCTGACTTCCTGGTCAATGCAGAAAGGGGGCTCGGCAATGGAACTGAAGTTCCTAATGAATCTTCTATAAAATTGGAAAAGCCAAGAAAGCGCTGTACCTGTTTAACTGACGTAGGTTGAGGCCAGTCCAATACAGCTTGTATCTTGCCAGGGTCCATCTGAAGGCTGCCCCTTGATACCCTGGAAACCAAGGAAGGAAACTTCTGGAACATGAAACTCACTCTTTTCCAACTTCACATAAAGTCTGTGTTTCAGTAGTTGGGCCAGGACCTGTCGGACATGTTGAACATGCTCTGGGTAATTGCGAGAAAATATCAAAATGTCGTCCAGATAAACGAACACAAATGTATTTAACATTTCTCTGAGAACATCATTAATAAAGGCTTGGAAGATAGCTGGGGCATTGACTAGGCCAAATGGCATTACCTGGTATTCGTAGTGCCCTGTTGGTGTGTTGAAAGCCGTCTTCCACTCATCCCCTTCACGTATTCTAACTAGATGGTATGCATTTCGCAGATCAAGCTTAGTGAAGATAGTGGCCCTTGTAGGACCTCGAAAGCCGTGGTCATCAGAGGAAGAGGGTATCGGTTCTTGATGGTAATGCGGTTTAGACCTCGATAGTCTATGCAGGGTCGAAGTCCCCCATCCTTCTTTTCAACAAAGAAAAAACCCGCTCCTGCAGGTGATGTGGATGAACGTATAAGTCCATTGCTCAGGGCTTCCTCAAGATACTTCTCCATTGCCAACCTCTCAGGGCCAGAGAGGGAATAGAGCCTTCCACGTGGTGGGCATGTACCAGGAACTAATTCAATAGTGCAATCATAGGATCTGTGAGGGGGTAATGTGGCTGCTTGAGTCTTACTAAAGACCTCCTGGAGGTCTACATACTTCTGGGGAACTCGGGATAACTCGGGACACTGAATTAGAGATTTGGTTGTGACTGACCTCATCTCGGGGATGGCCATTACCTCTGTGGATTGAGTATCAGAAGAGGATGTTGTTCTCCACATGGGGATGTCAGCTGAGGGTCCTTGAAAAGTCTCTAAAAGCTTGGAAGAGCAGCAGAAAGAAGTATCAGAAACTTGACAGTTAGTTTCCCAGGCCTTAACAACCCCTTGGGCCCAATCAATATGTGGGTTGTGTAAAGTCAGCCAGGAAAACCAAGGATAAGAGGAAGCTTAGGAGAATGAATCAGATAAAACTCTATCTGCTCCTGGTGATGCCCAACCTGTAGCTGGAGAGGTGGAGTACACTGACTGACTCTCCCTGTACCCAGAGGACTGCCATCAACTGCCGTGATACTTAGGGGTCTTTGGAGGGTAACCGGCTGAACATCAAGTCTCTTAGCCAACTCATAGTCCATAAAACTCCCAGCAGCCTCAGAGTCAATAAAGGCGAGTGCATGGTGGAGTTGGTTGCTCTGGGTTATTGTAGCTGGGATTGTCAAACCTGAGGTTGCTGAGCAGGGGAAGGATCTTATTCTCGCCTGGCCCCCTCCTCCTGGACGAGAGTTGACTTTTCCCGACAACTCAGGACAAGTAAAACGAAAGTGACCTGACTTGCCACAGTAGAGACAGCATTTCTCCTTCATCCGTCGGTTGCGCTCAGCTTGGGAAATTCTAGTTCCACCCAGTTGCATGGGCTCCTCCGGGGCACTAAGAGTTGAAGGCAGTTTAACAGGGTTGGGGAATTCAAAAACCCTAGTCTCCTGCTGTCGCTCCTGCTGACGTTCTCTAAGGCGGTGGTCTACCCGGATAGCCACATCAATGAGGGACTCAAGGTTCGGTGCCGGGTCTCGGAAAGCTAATTCATCTTTGATCGCAGGAGACAAGGCATGGTGAAAGGTAGCCCTCAAAGCTCGTTGATCCCACCCACTCTCTGTGGCAAGAGTGCAAATTCTATAGCAAAATCCGCTGCACTCCGAGAACCCTTGGTGAGGTGGAGCAGTCGGTGATCCACATCCCCTCTACTGGCTGGATGTTGAAAAACTCTCCTCATCTCAGAAATGAAGTCGTCGCTGTTGATTGTCAGTAGAGCTCTCTGATCCCACAAAGCTGAGGCCCAGTCCAAAGCCTTGCCTGTAAGTAGAGTAATCATGTAGGCCACCTTGCTACTTTCAGTTGGAAAGCTGCTGGGTTGGAGCTGGAAAACCAGAGTACACTGGGTAATGAATCCTCTGCATCTCTCTGGACTGCCATCATACCTCTCTGGTGCTGGTAACTTGGGCTCAGACGGGACAGCCAACATGGGTCTGTTAGAATGCTCAGAAGGAGGTTGAGGTTCCTGGGATAAGGAGGCTTGAGACTGTAGATTTAAAAGATGAAGGATCTCAGACAGTGCCTGGTCATGCCGCTGTATGGTTGCTGCTTGATCTGAGAGGGCTGTTAAAATACGATCCACATTAGAAGGAGGTGAAGTTGCTTCTGCTGGGTTTCCTTCCATGGTTCAGTCTTGCTGTCAGGGGTCGCCCTAGGTGGGACTAGAACCCTGGTCTTTGGTGTTCTAAGCAGGTGATATTAGCTACTGAGCTAACTTCCAGGCATTGAAACCCAAGAGCAGAAGAGCAAAAGAGCCAGGAGACTTGAGTCTTCAAACAAAAAATATCTTTACTAATGAAACTAAAGTCACAAAGTACAAACAAACTTGGATAGCCGAGCTTCCGTAAAACAAGGAACAGAAAATAGACACAGGGGTCAAAAAAAAGGTACAAACTTGCCTTGCGAGCTGGCGACCACAGTATGTAGGCTCAAGACTGAACATAGATGCAGAGAGCAAGCACACTTATAAAGGGTTAAACACAGGTGCAGGGAATCAGGGCTAATGAAGAGCGTATTAAGCAAGATTAGGTACAATGGTGCCATCTAGAGTCTTTGGGGAAGCATAACCAAAGGGTTTAAGGAGGGCATCCTGCAGGTTGGAGTGGAATAGCAGTGTAGGGATGAGATCATTACACAGTATTAGAGTTTAATACTGAATATAGATTAAAACTAGAACAGGAAACACACAATTATCAATCTGTTCATTATCACTCTGTGCTGTAATCAACCTTAGACAAACAGACCTGGATTTAAAATACACATGAGCTGACATAATTTCTGTTTAAATCATCACATGACAGAAAACTCCAGGACCATTTACCAAAGTCTTAGAATTACAGCTAATGTTCAGTTTCTTGCACAGACTCGTTGTTTTCCTTCATAAGACCCCTCTTGTGACTATAGTAGTTTCTACTGTTCTGGGAAGGTTTTCCACAAGTTTCTGGAGTGTTTCCCCATTCATCCAACAGTGCATTTGGTTAAACAAGAAGGACTGACTCATAATGTCCATTCCAGTTCATCCCAAAGGTGTTCGATGGGGTTGTGGTCAGGCTTTGTGCAAGCCAGTAAAGTTCTTCCACACTAAACTCATCCAACCATGCATTGCAAAAATGCCTTATTACACAGTACATGACCTTAAGCCTTAAGGTTGATCTTAATTTGTCAAGTTTGTGCAAATAGCTACATTATATGGCATTGCTCACAAAAAGGTTTGAACAGTGAAAAAATAACATTATTTAATTAAATGTAAATGTATTGTCAGGGCAGTTCACATTTATTATTCATTTGAGGGATTTGAAATTGCAGGTTGTACAATAACCCAGATGCAAAATATTACTCCCAGCTACATTTCTGTGGTAAGCAAAGTTTCTTTTTCTTTTTCATTCTGTCATTCTCCATATCTATGTCTCTGGCTTCTTTAGTCTTTGGGCATGTTTGAATAAACCACAGCACTCTTTCTAACATTACATGAAATATACTGGCAAAACTTAATAAAGCTTTCAATTCTTGACCACCATGAATTTGCTGGCTTTGAAAGGGTTTAGATGGTTCATTAAATTTTTTCTTCTTGGAGTTTTTACATGATTTGAGGTATGTGAGTTTTGGCTTATACCCTACTGCACATTCACACACACACATTGTTTTTCCATGTTTTATGAGGACTCTCCATAGGTATAATGGTTTTTATGCTTTACAGACTGTATGTGTTATTGTCCTACACCAAGCCTACACCTAAACCTACCCCTTATAGAAAACTACTTTTTTAGATTGTCAAAAAACCCAATTCTGCATGTTTTATAAGCTTCCTCATGGGGACCTAAAAAATGTCCCCACAAGGTCAAAATTTACTGGTATTCCTATCCTTGTGATAAATATTGCACACACACACACACACATATATACATATATATATATATATATATATATATATATATATATATATATACATATACACACACACTGTATATATATTGACAATCTATATTTATGATGACTTGTTTTGTTTGAAAAATTAGATTTTTGGCCTAAATCAGCTGACAGGTAAAATTAACACCTGTTTAAAAACATATGCCAACTGGATGCTGTAAGTGCAGTGTAAACTTATGGGGCAACCTTTTGAACAATGTTGCCAAGCATTTAAAGTATTCATATAGATGTTTTTAGAGAGCAAGAAGAAGACCTTTGTACAATGCCCAGGAAAGACAGCACTTATTTTTGGTCAAAATGCAGTTTCTGCCCCTTTACCCACCAACAGATTGATTGCTAAGATTTTGGCTAGTGACTGTCATAAAAAAAATCCTTAAGACCTCTCGACGTAACAATAGTGTGTGATACAAAGACAGATCACAAATTTTCATTCAAATCTATTCATAAGTATGTTCTCAAATCATAAACTGATGCAAACTAAAACTTAAATATTCTCAGGAGACCTGAGAAAAGAGGTGCTAGTGAGGCCAGCAGATCTATGCTGGCCTCACTAGATCATTATAGTGGGCCTTCATTATAGATCTAGATCATTATAGTGGACCTTTAGTCTTTTAGATGAGATGTTACACAGAGGTCTGACTTTCATTCTGGTCATTAAAAATCAAAAATAAGATGTTATTACAGAGGTTTGACCAGGGCATCTTGGCCAAATTTGCCCTTTGAACTCAATAATTGGTTTTATTACTCTGTCTGCTCTCACCAAGCTAGCTGTGTGGTGGGTATTCTGGTGCTCTATGGCTTTCATCACAACATCAATGTAGATGCTGCACACTGACTAGGACATACCCTACACAATTTAGAATGCTTTGAGTGCATAGAAGGTTATTTCCTCTTCCTGTCTGCTGAGTGCGTTTGTAGTTACATGTAGCTTTGTTCATCTGTTGATATTTCTCTTATTATCACTCTCTGTTGTTTCAATCACTAAAGTACAATTTAGTAATTTAATTTCTCACCATTTTTATGATTTGACTTCCCCCATATCAAGCCAGACTGAAATATATTATGAGAACATGTCTTTACGTTCACAGAATGGCACAGAAACTGCTTTTCCATGTATACACTTGCTCAGAATCATCTTCAAGGAGTTGCATATATTATGTATATAACCCACACATTTAACTATAATGTGCTAATTAATTATTGTGTATGTATTTTGAATAGCTATTAAATGGTTTATAGGTTCATATTCATGTTTAGTATGTGTGTGTTTCCATGTTCCTGCTTGGAACACTTGTTCCAGTAAATTTTTTATCAAATCATATCATTTTCTTGCTTGATGAGATTTATAAATTGGCAGGAGAAACACCACAACACATTGAGCTAAAACAATATTTAATTGATCAAGACCCTGTTTTGGGTTGTGTCTAAAGCTACAATGAGTTTAAGTACTATGGACACCTGAGTATTAACAAACATTTGCTCTTAGCTTTGCTTCTTAGCCATTGCTTTTTGCCTTTTTTTGCATTCTTTTTTGCAAAAACCTTCTAGTCTCATTACTTCACACAACTGTCAGCCAACACCCAACCACTGGCACTTCAACGACTACTGACCTTTCCAGCCAATCAACAACCTCAGGAAACCCTTTTCTGCATCAATATTGTCTCCAGGTTTCGAATGTAACCATGGTTCCTTGAAGGAACGAGACGCCACATCAACTGACGTTTTGGGGAATGCCCTCTAGAGTGACGACCAGTAAGATGGCTGGTGACATCAAGGGTCAGGAAGCATAAGAGTGCATGGAATGCTGCCGGCCTGTGGGCACAGGCAGGGATGCAGCAAGTGTGGCCTCGAGACGTGGCGTCTCGTTCCATCGAGGAACCATGTTGACTTTTGTAACCTGGAGACGTTCCTCTTCAGGAACTTGAGTCATGTCAACTGACACTTTGGGGAACAAGATGTCCATGCCCCCAGACTTGCCAGTCCCAGCCCAGTGTGCAGTCTAGGGCAGGAGGACAGAAGAACGAGGAGTGGCCCGCAAGTCTATCCTGTAGAAACGGGATGGCGGCCCCTCCACAGACCATGGGCTGAGTAGCCGTTCATGACTGCTTACCAACCAGTGAGGGATGCATTAGTCACTAGCGTTACATGGTGGCAAGAAGCACAAGAAGCACAGGAACTCGGGCTTCCTTCACATGTTTAAGGCACATATAGTGCGGCGTGACACTTTGATCATGCAAAGCGGTTTTCCCCTCAAGGAAATGCCCTTGTTCCTGAGCCACCACTGTAGGGGTCTCATGTACAGCAGACCAAGAGGTACGACATTGGACGTAGCTGCCATCAGACGCAGCAGTCTCTTAATCTGCTTGACAATGAGTGACCGGCCTTCCCTCACTCTCGCGACTGCAGTGAGAATCGACTCTATCTGAGCAGGTGCCATACGAGTCTGCATCATGGTCGAATCCCAAACCACATGGATAGGCATGTGGAAGTGTGTATTTTAGATCTACTGTGACAAACCAGTTCTCGGACCTAATTTGTGACATGACCTGTTTCACACTGAGCATCCCAAACAGTATGCAGGACCCAACGAGATACATTCGGCCATTGTTTCCACACTGCAAAATGATCTACTAAGGGAATCAGCCTCTCAAGACTGACCTCTGGTGGAGTGAGAGATGTTGAATAGTGGGAACTGAGCATGGTGGGAGCAATCGATGTTCAGTTTAGCGACAGTATGAGTTACCACCTCCAAGAGCTCCTCATACTGACCCGAGTCTCCTCGGCGCTGTGTATCTCCTCACCCTCAGATGAGGACAGCAAGAGTACCGCGCTGCCTTGGCAGGTCTACTGCAGCAAGGCTCACTAGTGAAGGTCTCTTCTGTGAAGAAGAGAGTTGTTGGCATGCTCCGCTCCCAGGCAAGCCACGCGCATATAGTGTGTGTCATCCAGCAAGATGTACGTCTTGCACGGATGAACACACATTCTATAGCGCGGCTTGCCCTCTCGCCATCTTACTGGTCTGATTACACATACACTCACAGTTGTCCCGCTGGAGGAACAACAAAGAGAATCCTGTAACACCAAGGCAACACAAGTAAACTCCAGACTCATGATGAGCTGGTGCATTTAATATAAATATTTCAACTAATTGAGGAATTTAATGCAAGCAATAATTAAGTGACTGATGGTTGTTCAGGTCTATGCAATTGACTGTAATCTTGGAATTTTACATTTTTATCCTGTTAAACTTAAAGTTTATCCTGTTAAACTTACATTTTTTTCCACTTTTCCAATTTGTATGAATGTATGAGCACATGTTTATGTGTTAGATTAGTTTATATGTCTTATTATTTTATTTTATTTATCCAATAAAGTCCTATTTATATTTAAAAGAGAAGTCTTGTGTTTTGTGCTTACAAGTAAACTGCTCATCTTGTTACTATCATAATTAATAGTGTAATGTAGCCAACTTCTAAAATGATTATAATAATTCAAAGAAGCATTTAAGGAATATAATTTCCCCCTCATTTTTATTTTGTAAATCTCTGTTGTACATCCCTTTGCAAAACATTAAAGAATAAAAATTTACATATTAAAACTTTAAAAATGTAATTGCATGTATTATCATGACATGTATTATCATGACATGTAAACCCATGATAATAATCACAATCACAAACTCTTGGATTGACTTCCCCCATCTAGAGGACAAGAGCCAGACTGAAATTCCTTATGAAATCTTTTAACTGCTTTTCTGTGTATATACTTGCTCAGAGTTATCTTCAATGAGCAACTAATCACTTCCATGCATAACGTCTCAGTTACTTGCGTAACCCTTGTTCCCTGAAGGAGGGAATGGACATGTTATGGCCAATTGGCTCTGATTTTTAAGGAAAAGGCCATTAAGAATTAACTAGTGGTATTTGCATGCCTAGCCCCTCCCCTATACATACAAGTATTTACGACGGCGGCATGCAAGGGCTATTCAGTTTTATGATAAGGAGCCGGGAGCTTACCCAATGGGATGGAAGAAGGGATGGGATGGAAAAAGGAGAGCACCAGATCGGGATGCAGGTGCCAAATTGTGCCCAACACCTAAGAAAGAAGGTCCTTCGTCAGGACAGTCTTCCAGGGAAGGGCTGTGAGAGGAGCATGAGATGTGAGCCAGAACAGCGCAACCAAAATAACTTGCTCCTCGGCCACTGCAGTCGAGGTCCTATCCAGGAGAGCAATGCTGCTTGCCCATTGCAAACAGTACCCCAGCCCATCAAGAAAACATCAGTATTAACTGCCACTTGCCTCGACACCTGTCCTAGAGGAACTCCTGCCTATAGGAAATGGGCTGAAAACGCCGATCTGGAGAGCACCACGGCGGTATGACAGGTTCTATTGCTTCCTTCTCCAATAGGACTGCTGTGTCCGCACACACAGGCATCCTTCTCTGTGTGGACAGAAGTGAAAAGGATCCCTGTGAGCCTGTGCAGATTCCTGGTGAACTGAATTACATAATCGAGTCGAACCGTGGCTCGATCCGGGATACAGGGCGCTGGAAGTGGCCAGAACTATCCTCATGCAGACGTTTTAGTGCCTTGGTTTGGTGTACCTCCAGGATAGCATGCAAGGCAGTGGTGCTTTGGCCTGGAGCACTGTAAGCCTTGGCAGTGAGAGCTAACAACAGCTTTTAGACCTCTGACGGGAGGCGCAGACGATTCTTCCAGGTGGCAACATTTTGTTGCATTTGCGTTTTGAGCACAACCGTGTGCTCCAAATGGGGAACATCAATGTACCTCGTGGACACCCTACCATCAATGGATAGATTGCTGTTTTCAAGTTTAAAATTGGTTTTGATTGACAATTTTTGCCATAACAGAAAACATGAAGTGCTATGAATGCAAAAAGGAAAGGACATTGGGTGTGTTCTTGCCCTGAAAAAAGCAGTTTAACAAATTCTGTAGATGAAAATGGCCCTTAAAATTTAAACCAAGTAACTGAGAAAGACTGACAAGTTGATGAAATGCAAGAAACAAGTGTAAATGCAGAGAAGGGGTACAGTGGAAATAAAGGATGTAAAAAAGGAACTAGAGAGATGATGGACATTGAACTTGATAAGGTTGAGAATTAAATCTTTAATGAAGAGGATTAAAGACAGTGCAAGCAGTGAAAAGAAATTTTAATTCCTGTGAAGAAGTATATAAAAATATATCTAAATTACGACCTATGGTTTCAACCGCTAATGCAGAAATATTAATTAATGCGTTTATAACCTCAAGGTTAGATTATTGTAATGCTTTATTGGGTGGTTGTTCAGCACGCTTGATAAACAAACATCAGCTAGTCCAAAACGCAGCAGCTAGAGTCCTTACTAGAACTAGGAAGTATGATCATATTAGCCCGGTTCTGTCAACACTGCACTGGCTCCCTATCAAACATCGGATAGATTTTAAAATCTTATTAATTACCTATAAAGCCCTGAATGGTTTAGCAGCAGATCCTTTTCCTATCTAGCACTTAAACTTTGGAACAATCTCCCTAACTCTGTTCGGGAAGCAGACACAATCTGCCAGTTTAAATCTAGATTAAAGACACATCTTATTAAATTAGCCTGCACATAACACACCAACACACTTTTTATTATTCAAATCCGTTAAAGGATTTTTAATTAGATCAGCTGGAACCAGGAACACTACTCCTAAAATACGATGTACTGTGACATTGTAAAAAGAATGGCATCTACGCTAATATTAGTCCTGTCTCTTTCTTAATCTGTTTCACAGTTTGTATCCAAACTAGATGGTGGATCAGCACCCATAGATCACGTTCATCAGAGACCAGAACACCTAGATGCGCCCCGTGGACAGATCACCAGATCCTGATGCACACACACACACACACTAAGTCATTTACACTATCTGACACAGCTGCGTTTAAAATTGAACTGGAAGTTAAGTGCTGGGCGTCCGGTCAGAGGAGAACTGGCCCCAACTAAGTCTGGTTTCTCCCAAGGTTTTTTTTTTCTCCATTCTGTATGGATGGGGTTTTGGTGCCGCTGTCGCCTCTAGCTTGCTTTGTTGGGGACACTTCTAGTGATTATCGTTGAATTGATTACAGAGACCGTCTCTGCATTTAATAACAAATTGTTCACTCTCGTCATTATACATCCGTATTGTATTCTTGTACTTTATACTGTACATTGCTTTGATGCAACCTCTGTTGTTAAAAGCGCTATATAAATAAAAATGATTGATTGATTGATTGAATATGTTGCTTCATGCAATATGATATGTTTTTTGATATTGCAGCCAAAACCATCACTGATCCCCCGCCATGCTTCACCCATACTTCTCTCTGTTCTCTCACCCGGACATCCCTTTCAGACAGCTTTCTCTTGCGTCCACAATTACTTCTGTTGGATGTGGTTCGTACTTCTTGGTGGTATGCTAACATTACCCTGGATACCGTGGCTCTTAATACATCGCAAAGATTTTGCTGTCTGGGTCACGGATGCACCAGCAAGATTTTGTCCTCTTTTGAACTCTGATATGTCACCCATAATGTTGTGAGCCTTCCAATATTACTCTGCTAATTAAACCTTCACACTCTGCTCTTACTGGTAAAAGTACATATATATATATATATATATATATATATATATATATATATATATATATATATATATATATATATATATATATATATATATATATACATATATATATATATATATATATATATATATATATATATATATATATATATATATATATATACATTATATACATATATATATATATATATATATATATATATATATATATATATATATATATCCTTTAAAACAATTAGCTGCATCAAACTATGTTATGTGAGGCAAACAAATTATGAAAAGAAATAATAAATATGCATTTTCCATGTTCATGCTGAAAATGTAAACAGGTTTGTCTAAGTCATTTGCTAAGTGCAAATAAAGAGAAATAATGGGAATCTGGTAATTGTATGTTCTATTTTCATGTATGTAATAGACATGAGCAAGTTCTTTGAAAAACATCTATGACATTTGAAACATGTCTAGTTTTTATGCTCTATGTTAACAATGGTTTCACTAATAATAAACATGTATTGCATAAAGCATCCATATCTGTTCATGTCAATTAAATATTATACACTTGAAAAGTATTACAGTAATTTTCAATTTAAAAATGATAAAATATCTGATTAAATTGGGATTTAATTTATGACAGTCATTCGATTTATCATGATTAAATACTTTTAATAGATTGACAGCCCTAGTTTGTAAACAATACTCATTTTTATGAATACATAAACAAATAAGCATGTTAAACTACATCAATTAAAACATTTAAAACTTTATTTTTCTGTATATCTTGTAAAAAAAACTGTTATAAAATAAATACTCTGGTTTTCCTAAGCTAATGAACTGTAAGAAATCCTTGAACTATTTGAAGCTTTGTTATGACTGAATGTGAAATAGTAATGACCAGACTGTGACCAAGGACTTAAGTAGCTTTCATTGCCTGCAACATAGCACCAGCAGGTGTGGTGATGGACACCCACTCAAATAGCAGAGTCGTTATCCATATGGCGCCTGCCTGTCTCCTCAATCATTCTTATTTTCTTTTTCTAATAATGGCCAGCTTCTCTATTTTAAAAGAAAATATGTTAATTGGCAGTCACCTATGAATCTTTTTTTTTTTTTTTCCCACATCTGTTTGTCAGCTTCTCTTAGCTTATTTCAGAATTACATCCAGAGTAACAGCTTTGGAACTTTTTGATCAGTTTATGAATGAGTAGTTTTCTTGTAAAGTGGTTCATTATAGTAATTTGTGATACATTTTTTTTAACCTTAGCAACATTAAGATGTTTCTTCTTGCCATTTTCTACACTACTGTATTTTTATCTCATTACATTTAAAAGCATTCAGACTGCAAACTGATGTCTACAACCAAGAAGGTGCTGCACTGGATATTAAGCAGTGGCACAGAAAATACTACATGAAATAAAAAAATAAGGAATATTTGGTAACACTTTCAATGAATGCCATATTTATAATACATTATGAGGGTATTCTTAAAGCATTATAATGAATGCATAACGCATTACAAATAACTATAATGAATTGTATCATCTCTAAATATTCAAGCTTAAATCGACTTAAGTTACAATTAATTATATTTCTCTTAGTTGTGCATTATGGGTCTCATATCTTGTCTTTTTACTTACAGACATATACCACTTGTAAGAGTCACATCGCTGGACTGTTTTGTGTTTGTTTTTATTCCTCATCTGATCTGTGTGGCCTAGTTTTTTTTTGGCTCCTGTGATTGTATCATTATGTTCAGGTGTATGTAGATAAATATTCTCCTTGTTATCTTCTCCTTATAAGTTTCTTTCCATTTAGTGTTAGGTTATCGGGTCTCGCCCATACTACCCCAGTGTACGTGTGTCCGTCTGCTACCTTCTGTTGTGGAATTTACCTTATTGTTGATTATTACAGCCTGTTAATTGTGACCTGTCATCTTTGTGTGCACTTTCCCACATCACACCATGACAGAAGACCGGACAGTAAAAGATAAAGTAAGCGGCGTCTATACCTGCGTTTCTGCCTCTGCTCGTTTTATCAAACTGGACTAAACACCTCCACATGAGCGCAGCTGTATAGGGATGGTCTTTAAGAGAGCCTCGTTGAGGTACTGGGTGTCATGTGACCATGGACATCACAGATGCCCAACCCACTATCTCCCCACTGTATGCAGCACATGCCTGAGCCCACCGCTGACAAAGGGGTGGAGTCTGCTGCAACCAATTAGCCATCGCCACCAGGAGCGACCTAGCTGAGGATCTCCTCGGAGCCAGAGCCCTTGCCATCAGACCAGGTGCTAGAGCCGGCAACAGAGCTCACCACGGTGAAAAGTGTCTCCTCAACTTCTGTCTTCTGTCAGCCCCACTGACTCCTAGATTCCTCCTCTCCACCTCCTCCAGTGTAGTTGTTGCTTTTTTAAATTTTTTTATAATATCAGTTTGATTATTTTGATGGTACACTTTACACAGCTGTTGATAAGTAACTCTGCAACTACATGTCAACTAGCCTTCATTAGAGTATTAGTGTGTCTGCCAAATATATGCTAACATTTTATTTTGATGGCTCCTCAACAGATATACTAAGTATAGGATACTTTGCAAGTATGTAAACAAACATTCTACCTACCTGTAATGCCATGCCAGCAGAGGGAGCCCTCACCCAAGTACTGACTCATCTCCACTCCCTCTGCGCTCATTTCCTGTTTGCCCAGCATAAAGCCAAAGAACATGTTATGCTTGGCACGAAGTAGCCAACTCCCTTACCGAGCGGTCTCTTCATCTACTCCGATTGTCTCCCTTTGTGTATGATTTCTGCCTGTTGATCTGTTCCCTGATTGTTGGATTTGCACTTCTGCCTTGTTTGCTTGATTGGACTGCTGTTTCTAGACCTATTGCCTGCCTCCCTGCCTTTGCCTCTGGATTCTCCCACAAACTTGTTGATGGATCAGACTGCCTTATTGTTGATGACTCTCTGCCTACCAATAGTAAAGATGTTTCCACCCAGATCATTAATATCATTCAGGGTAACCATTAGGTGGCTGATTATGCGATCGAATTCCGAAAGCTCGCATCACAGAGTGGCTGGAATGATGTTGATGTTGAAGCTACGTTTCGCCATAGTCTAAAGTCAGAGTTGCAAACTTGAACTGGCATGTAGAAGGGAGGAATTGTCCTTTTCGAAGTTTGTCACCCTGGCCATTAAAATTGAAAATTTGATGCTGCAATGCCCCAAACGCAAGAACAATCATGCCTGTCATCACAAAAAAATTGCCCATTGAAGAACCAACGCAACTTAACGCCTCACGGCTTTCTGAAGAGGAAAGGGAGAGACGTTGACGACATAACCTGTGCTTTTACTGCGGAGAAGCAGGCCACCGCAGTCCAGGATGCCCACACAAACCTTAAACCGCATCCAGGGTGAATATACAGCATTTTTCTATACTCAGTAACAAAACATTTACCTTACATGTCAACCTTAAACGTGATGATCTGTCTCTTGATCTGACAGCAGTGATCGATTCTGGAGCGGCACTTAACATGATTAATAAAAAGATTGTCTCCAAACTTAACATCCCCACTCAACCATGCAGTCTCCTGATAAAAATCAAAGCCATCAATGATGCGCTCATTGCCGAGGGGATCACACATCGTACCCAAACTTTCACTCTTATTGTGGGTCTACTCCATAAAGAATCAATCACACTGTACATTGTAGACCCACCCAAGCATGAAGTTATCCTTGGATTTCCCTGGCTCTCAGTCCATAACCCCAAGTTCTCCTGGTACCACGGTGAACTCGTCAGCTGGTCCACCAATCTCAAATCAGTGAACACCCCCTCCTGTTATAATGACCTTTTGGACGTTTTCAGCAAAACCATAGCCACACAATTACCTCCACATCGCCCTTGGGACTGCGCTATAGACCTTCTACCTAATGCTATTCCCCGCCAAGGAGGTGAATCAAAACCTGTAAATGCAATAAGATTAATCTGAGAAGGGATATTCAAAGGAACAAAAGGACTTCAAAAAGAGAGTAAACGACACCACCCCCCTGTTGTGTTTATGACACCCTCCTCACCTCTGCTCTTCCTGCTTCCCCTCCTTCTGCCCAAAAGACTTGGTTTAGAGTTCATTAGGAATAAGGCATTATATGTCATGTGTCTTAATAACCTATTGTTCTTCACTCTCATGTTTGGTCTCATTTGAAAGGTCTCAGTGCGATTGGTAAATTTGGTCTCAATTTCACAGTAATCACTTATATTATGGAAAAGACTAAGAACTTGGTAGAACTGTGTTCTGTTGAGAAGGAGGTGTGTCCTCCTTTTGGGAAAGTGTTCCAGCCAGGTGTGACACTGGCGCACGGGAACCTAAACACCAAAAGGTTTATACAACTACATTTGGAATCTCTCTGGTCTGAGTATATAAGGAAAGTGACAAAACGCAACAAGGTGCGATTCTGTAGCCAGATCGGCCCGTAGTGTGGTGTATGTCCTCATACACTACACTATGTACTTTTTAAAGACCAGGTATACTGACCTTTTAAGTTTCTTTTTTGTTTTGTGTTATTTGTTTTGTGTTATTTTTGTACTGCTGATCAGTTGTGCAAATGTTTATCAATTATACCAATTTGGAAACCATTCTTGCCAGGCAAAATAAATGTTAATCTTGGTTAACTTATAATATTGTCTGAAATAACTTTTCTAGTAGGTTAGTGACTTCTGAGGTTTTCTGCATTGTTGGCGTGCTAGGGTGAGTCAGATCAATGATCGATGGATGGAGCCGGGGGCACGTTTTTGAGATCTTGACTTCTGGCCATCAAACTAGCTTAGCATGCTATTACTTAGGGAACACATAAAAAATTACTCTTTTTAGTCTATTGAGGAAATGGCTGCATTAAGGCAAGCGATCTACGGGGTGGCCTCTGACTAAGACCTGGACTAGCCCAGATGTGTCGTGAGTCTCTTCTGGCCAAACAAGGTCTCTAAGCGACCCAGATTCCTAACAAACGATAAGTCGAATAATTAAACTGATTAATAAATATTAGTGAGTTTTAACGAGACGCAAGGAAAAGACCGAACATGCATTGACCTTCGACCAGGGCCTCTGGATTCCGTTCTGCAGGAAAAGGGGGACCCTTACACTATCGGGGACTAAATAGTGTAACAATCAAATTCTGTTACCCTATTCCTTTAGTACCATCTTTTATCACTTTGAATAGAAGGTTCGCATAAGCACCTATCCTGAACCACCCCAATCCAGATTTACCATTCATAGTTCATTTCGTTTAACAAATTAGAATAAGGTGACATGCCAATTAGCTAATCAACTCAAACACCTGCAAAGTTTTCCTGAGCATTTAAAATTGTCTCCCACTTTGGTTCACTAACCTAAACAATCATGAGGAAGACTGCTGATCTTGACAGTTGTATAGATATGTAGTTGTAGGATAATCATTGAAACCCTTCAAAAGGAGGGTAAGCCTCAAACAATTATTGCCAAAAGAGCTGGATGTTCACAGAGGGCTGCATCCAAGCATGTTAACAAAAGTTGAGTGGAAGGAAAAGTGTGGGGAAAAAGATGTACAACCAACCAAGAGAATCATAGCTTTGCTTGAGAATTGTCAAGCAAAATCGATTCAAGAATTGGAATTTGGTATGGTTAAAAGTTCTCAATCTGACCGTAAAATACTGCAGTTGTTTTATTCTTGTTAAGCCACTCCTAACCTACAGACAATGTCAGAGGGGTCTTACCTGGGCTAAGGAGAAGAAATGGACTGTTGCCCAATGGTCCAAAGTCTTCTTTTTAGATGAGAGCAAGTTTTGTATTTCATTTGGAAACCAAGGTCCTAGAGTCTGGAGGAAGGGTGGAGAACATCATAGCTTTAAGTTGCTTGAAGTCCAGTGTTAAGTTTCCACAGTATGTGATGATTTGAGGCACAATGTGATCTGTTGATGTTGGGCCATTGTGTTTTTTGAAAACCAACTTCAATACCACCTCAGCAGTGCCACAAATTGATCACCTCCATGCCATGCTGAATTGAGGCAGTAATTAAAGCAAAAGGAGTATAGTGTACAGTAAATGAACATACTTTCCAGAACGCCAACAATTCACAATTTTTTTTATTGGTCTTATGAAGTATTCAAATTTTTTGAGATAGTGATGGACTTAAACTACTTCAGTCTGTGTGCACTGAATTTATTTAATACACAGTTTTACAATCTTCACACTTTGAGTAAAATTTTTCTATGACATTCTACTTCATTGAGATGCATCTCTAATCATACCCAATACTTAAACTTAACAACTACCTTACTAGCTATTACTAAGCAGCAAATTAAGAATGTCTAAAATGTTTCCATGTGCTCTGTTTTGTCAAACACCATCCTTCAAACTCATTGATGCAACTTTGTTAATTCCTGAAGTTTAGCTGTTTTGGACTGCTGTCTTGAACTGGGTGTGCTATTCTGCACTTTTGCAAATGTAGGCTATTAAGTATTTATTTAAGACTTCAGGCCTCAGAGAAGCACACCTATGTTACACATGCACAGTTTTGATTGATTATTTACTTATTATTTTATAATTGAGCCAGACACTGTGTAATGTGAGTGATGTGTTGATCATTACTGATCATTCAACAAAATGCTTCCTGCTCCAATGCATTTTATGTATGAATAATTATTGTCACCACTGTTGAGGATCATATAAGTGTTTATGTCTAAAAGCCTTAGCCAATACTCTCTCTCTCTCAATATGTAAGAATTGCGGTGCTGTTTGTTTAATAGGGCACCTTTTTGCAGTTTTCTAATAGTTGAATGTCAACCAGTAAAGAAAAGTGATGATGTTCATTCAGATGAGTTATAAACAGAAGGCATAAGCTAATCTCCTATTGCAAGGTTTAATTTAGCAACGTTAGCTGTGAAACATTACAACTGCTTAGAAGGAAATTACTTTAAACTACTAAAATGCTAAAAAAAAAGTTTATTCCATTCAAGGCTATTTCATTGTGTCAGCATACTACTCCATGTAGTTGGCCCCTGTGTTCCCCTCTGCCTTAGTTCTTCCTTGTGTGTCCTTGTTAGTGATATCTAGGTTGCTTGTGACTTGTTTTCCCTGAGTATTTAAATGGTGTTTTTCTCGTTTGTTCTATACTCGCTTTTTAAGTCTTGACTTTGAGTTCCTGCCTTGTTTCACCTAGTCCTTCCAAGGTACCTCAAGTAAGGAGTTCATGGATATCTCTTAGTGCACTTCACTGGTTTTGTTCCCCCTTGTGGAGTTTTTATTTTTCCAAGTGTTTGTTTCTATTCTTTCCTCTGTTACCTATACCTCTGTCCAAGAACTTTTGTTGGATTTGTTTTTTCTTGTAAAGTTTTTTATAAATCTACATTGCCTGGAGTTCTACCTATAGTGTTTTGTTTAGGTCCAACATTACTGCCCTTGTGGTTAATCGATACATTGCTTGACCAATGCACCAGAGACCTAAGTTCACCTCTCTGAACACAATAGTGGACAAAGATTTGCTACTTTGATTGCATCTTGGTTTGACTAACATGAGCAAACTGTCCAACGCCATCTGATAATGATGCCAGGACAATGACCAGGGCAAAAACAGGACATTTGGTATAAAGTCAAGAAGGACAGGTCTTCTCATTGGTTAAAATGCAGTTTCTAAGGAAAATGCCATTCCTAAGGTTTGGCATGTGACTGTCATACAAATTCCTTAGGACCTCTGGATGCAGCATCAGTGGGTGAAGCAAAGAGGGATCACAGAAATCCATCAAAATCTATAAACAACTATGTTTTTAAACCTTACATTGATACAAACTACAACACACACATCTTATACTAATTCAAATAAGTAAGTATTCTTAGTGACAGCAATGTGTTGTGCAACATCTTACACAAACAGCTGTTAATGGACAAATTAATGCATGCATGACAAATGCAGTCTTTTTCCATCATGTTTGTACTGATGTATTCTGCCAAATGTATACTGGTTGTGGTGATAAAAGTGATAAATGCACAGGTAAAACTTTAATGAACTTTGTGTTTAGACTTTGCAAATAAGTACTACAGGAATAAAGAAGGGTGGGCCACACAGTGTCACCCACTCTGATAGAATCAGCCAATCACAGCATAAAAATGGCACCAGATTGCAAACTCCTCTTCATCGGAAAGAGATAATGACACCCTCTCAAAAGACACTCCTTGTTCTGTGTCTGAGTACAACAATGGAAAAGACGTTGACAGATACACTCTTCCTGTCAAGGAAAGGAAAGCAACAGATCACCAACGTTCTGATTCTCTGGCGTGTCCAGGGAGACACTAACAGAGCATTCAACCAAAGTTCTCCAGTCTCCAGTACATCCAGTGAGACAATAACAGTACAATAAGTTCTGATTCTGAGTCCTGTCACAGAGAAGGCAGCAACAGAAACAATCATTCTCCAGCGTCTCCAGCATGTCCAGTGGGACACTAACAGAGCATCCAGTACATAGGTGCTAAGTCTGAGTCCTGTGAGGGAAGAGGCAATATTCAACACTTATGCAAGTCTTTTCTAGAGGTCTTGGCATTGTTGTTTATTATAAGTATACAATTATCTTATATCTTATAATTTACAATAGATATTATATAGCTGATTGAAGTTGATAACAAATAATTTGTTAGATGCATAATAAGGTTCTTCTCCTTATTTCTTTCACAGTTCCAGTTATCAGATGTTAGTGAGTTGAAAGTCCATGGTGGTGCATGACTGCAGCTGTTTTGCAGTGGAAAATGAGTTGGATTAAATGCATAAATTGAAACGGCAGTTCCAACACTCTGAATCAGATGACGAATGAAGAAAGATCATAGCATTTCACATGTTTTTCAACAAATAAGCTTATTAAATTATATTGATTGTCTATATGGTGTACAATTTTTAATGATGTGTATAACTTATACTTATTTTTACTTGAAAAAAAATAATAATAATAAAACGTTAATACTATACAATATATATATGTATATATATATATATATATATATATATATATATATATATATATGTGTGTGTGTGTGTGTGTGTGTGTGTGTGTGTCTGTGTGTGTGTAATAATCAGATACAGTTACAAGTAGCTTACTTAGATATTGTTTTTTGATTTTATTTACATACTTAATGTAACTTAATGTAATCCAAAAGTAATTTACTTTTACTCTACTCTTGTATTGTGGTACTTGGATTACATTACTGAATACTTTTTTTATGCAAATAATTTGTAACTATAAACAAATACATTTTAAAAGCAACCCTCCTAACCCTGGTGGTAAAGAATCAGTTAACTAACTTGCCTGTATGTTAATTAGTATCTGTTATTGGTAACATGCCTAAAAAGGTTGTGAATGAAAACTGTGTCTTGCCTTTAAAACATAATATAAAAGTGGGTTCTGAAATCTGTAAGATTATTGTGAGCGCTGACTGTGATAGAAAACAGCTGAGTCTCAGATAGCAGAACAAGGAATAGGGAGGGCAAAAGAACACAGGTGTCAAGCCTGGCTCATGACATATATCCACAGACTGCAGGCAGTGTGACCAACCACTTACTCATTTCCCCTTTGAGAAAAACCCCTTGATCTCGAGCCACCACTGTAGGGGTCTCATGTATCACAAGCCAAAAGGTATTATTTGCAATTTGTATGTTGATTGTTGTATATAAAATAAATATTATACCTCATGATGCCTTCCATTGTGACTGACACAGAACTTCTTACGCTATGTGCACACAGAGGATGCTCTCCAAAATGGTGATGACGTTATGGTGCCAAATTGTTGAATAAAGTCTTTTTTTTTTTTTTTTTTTTTTTCATACAAAAAGTCTTCTAATTTAAAGACATTACAGTTGAACCACTAATTGTAGATGTTTGGCACTCAATAGCAGGGCATAGCAGCCATTTTAGTATGTGGGAGCAGCTTGTTGTTTAAAGTTATTTAAAACCTGGAACTTAAGGGTGCAAATAACCTATAGTTGCATTAGTTAATTTACAAAATATCTTCATGGAACATTATCTTTACTTAACATCCTAATTATTTTTGAGATAAAAGAAAAACAATAATTTTGGACCATACAATGTATTTTTGACTATTGCTACAATACCTGTGCTTTTGTGGTCCAGGGTCACATTTAACACACCACTGTGGTATTTTCCGTTGCAACGTGACGAGGTATATGACAAGGTTTTATTGTCTTTATCGCTCACATTGAGGTTCAATGATAACACAGAAATTTGACTGTGTGACTTGTGTCACCTCTGCTTATGTACCCCATTTTACATTTTTGCATTTTACCCCAAACCACCACAGAGCACAGAATGAATGAAAGAAATCGTGACAGCAACAGGAGATTTGAAACTTATAGTGGACACACTCAAGAGATGATTAGCCTTGTGATTGGCTAAATGTTAGTTCACTCAAATCTAAGTAAATCATGGGCAGAAATACTGGAGGCATTGGGTCCACAAAAGAGGGAAACATGCCCATCCCCTACTACGCCTCTCGTCAACAGGACAGTCACAAGCCTCCCAATTCTTATCCAAAATACATCAAATTGTGATTTGAAGGTGAACAAAGCTTTCACAGGTTTGAATCTACACGGGGGTTAGTAATTAATGACAACATTCCGGAAGCTCTAGCCGAAGGGAGGTTGTTCTTCAGGCATTCTCTGTGACACAATGAAAGGGTTATTTCTGTTTCTGAAATTCAATTCAGAACCAGATTCCAAGACCAGAAAAAACTGTTGTATAAATATATGAAATGTTGTCCACATGTTACAGTAGGAGTACATGAATTACCTTGAATTTGTGCATAAATTAATGTGTGAATTTTGCATGAATTCCTTCATTAATATATCAGTAATTATCAGAAACTAACATGGGTTCAAAGTCTTATGACTTTATGCTCACTGGGACATGGACAGCATCTTTCTGCAGATGCCCCTATCTTGCATGCAGAGATTGCAGTCCTAATGGTGGAGGATGCAATTCAACCTGATGCAGTCATACTTTCATATCGCGATTCTTGTGTGCCACAGGCATGTTCCTGCGCTTTGTGTACGATGGTTGGGCGTATCAGTAAAAGGTCCTACTCTTCAGGTTCTCCCTGTCACCCATGTGTTTACGAAGATTACGGAGGCAGCCCTTGTTCCATTAAGAAAACAGGCCATTCACTTTCTCAACTACCATCATGACTGACTAATTCTAGCTCAGTCTCAGTTGTGCAGACACAGGGACCTTGTGTTGCTTGGTTGGGTCTTCAGGTCAACAGGTTCTCTATACTCAGGTATGGAGTTAAATTCAGTAGAACAGACAGCACACCTAATGCAGGAAAGTGCTCAGTGTTGAACTGCCGGAATATGTTCAAGGGCAGGATGTCTGTACCACTGAAATATTTTCAAATGCTCCTTGGGCATATGGTGGCTGAGGCAGCGGTCGCACCACTAGGGCTGCTCCACATGAGACCGCTTTAACACTGGCTGCATGGTGGGGGTGGCAACGTGGCACTCACCGGGTCCAAGTGACAGCAGCCTGCCACCAAACCTTCACCCCGTAGTCAGACCTCTCACTTCTCTGGGCAGGAGTGCCCCTAGAACAGGTCTCCAGGCATGCTGTAGTTTACATGGATGCCTCCACCATTGCAGCTCCAGTAAGGAACATCAGCATCAGCCTGGTCACAATCCACAACCATATGAAAAAAAAAACAAAAAAAAAACCCATGTAGATCTATAATCCTTAATACTATGGTGAACTTTGTGTAGCTTTAGAACAATATTAAGATTGTTGAATGTTTACATTTGTTGACAAAATGTAATTATTAAGAATCATTAATGAGGAACAATACAAGGAATTAAAAAAAACAATAGACATGGACATTATAATGATAAATGAAACATGGCACAAAATTATTTTTCCCCAGGATTTAAATTCTTTAAATCTTTAAATATTTTAAAGAACTTAAATAGTATAATAGTACACTCAGAATTTCTTGCATAAAAACCATCATGAATAAGCAACACAAAATGGAGACAAGTGGAAAAATCACTTTGAACAACTTTATACCAAAATTAATATAAAAACAGATCAAAACCAAAAATATGATTTTTTTTTATATAATTAATAAACATTATAACATACAACTGGTCAATTTGAAAACATATTATACTACCTCATTACATAAAATTAGATGATAAAATCCAGACCCTGAAAAATAAGAAAGCAAGTGGACCAGATGACATCCTCAACTAAATGCTCAAGAATGCAGAGCAAAAATTAAAGATAATATTAATGCAATATTGGCCCTATTAAAACTTCAACTTGGTTCTGAATTTTGTTAATTTCCCTGAAACCTGGAATTAAGGGCTCATAACACCCATATGCAAGACTGGAGACAAATCAAACCCATAAAATTATAGAAGCATCTGTGTAAGCAGCAATCTGGGGAAGCTGTTCTGCAGTACCATCAACACAAGACTTGTACACTTCCTTACAGAGCACAATGTCCTTAGCAAACGTAAAAAAAAATTAATTCTTACTAAATATAGAATTATAGAACAGCAGACCACATTTTCACCCTACACACCCTCAACAAATACATTAACCAAAACAAAACCAAAATATTTGCTTGCTTTGTAGATTTCAGAAGGCCTTTTATTCTTTTAACTGAGGTTAGTAATTTGCATAATACACACCCATAACATCTCCATATCAGGGCCGAAGTGGCATTCTTGCAGAGAAAGACAAAAAGAACTTTAATGAAAAAGAAAGTGAGGTGTTTTTTTGATGAATCATTAATTATTCGCTGAAAACAACTGTATGCATATTTCATGGCAAAATGTGTGTGTACGCATGTTTAGTGAATGAGACCCATTGTATTTAGACTTGGAAATTCCAAAATTCTTCACTCAAGGGGTGGGTGGCAGAACTGTCCACCATCACTGGCCCTCTTCAATATTTACATTAATGAGTTGGCAAAAACTCCAGCAGCACTTGGCCTACATAACTCCAACATTAAATTATTGCTGTTTGCAGATGACCTGGTTCTGCTATCTACAACAGATTGGGCCTACAGCAGAACCTAGACCTTTTGAACCTGGGCCCTGACTATTAATCTTAACAAAACCACTGTACTAACATTCCAGAAAAGATCCAGATGTCAGGAAAAGAGGCACAATGTTACTGTTAGTGTGAGCCCTTAAATCCCTTAAAAACCATGAAGTGAACAATGAAAAAAGTCCCCTGAATCAGATGGTCCTGAAGCTGCAAAAACAAACACAACTATAATATCCAGCATCAGGACTCTCTCTCTCTCTCTCTCTCTCTCTCTCTCTCTCTCTCTCTCTCTCTCTCTCTCTCTCTCTTAGACACACACACACATAGACAAATAACAATATATAAACACCTTTCAATAAATATAAATAAATACAGAATAAATAAATAAATACAGGTTTTTGTCTGTTGGCAGGAGAGACCTAAGCAATGGTGACCTCTATGACGAGAAAATTTATTCATGGAGGGAACCATATTTGTCCTGTGCTTTTTGTGCCCTCAACCTTTAATTATTTGAGTATTGTGGATTCAGTGACACAGGGTTTTATAATGATAGAGATGGCTATCTCTCCTCTGGGGTGCATCATCATTTGAAAAATCAACGTCATGTAGAGCAATATCTACACTGGTAAGCAGTAGATCATGCAGTAGATCATGCCGGTGCTTCCTTGGATACCATGGTGGTTCTGCAGGCATATCGGACTGACATTGATTAAGATCTGAGTGCAGGGATGTAAACAGACAATTTTCTCCCATAAGTGCTCTGGTGTTGGGCTGTTGGCCACCAAGTCACACGGTCCAATTCCTCTGAGGCAACAAACCCAAAAAAGAGAGTGTGCGAGTCACACAACCCTCATAAATACTGGGTGACAACCCATAGCATTTAACGGCCAAAGAGGAAGCCAGACCTAAAATAACAGTCATTAGAAGAGGTCTTGAGACTATGTCCAGGACAATAGGTGTGTCCCCTTGGGGAGGGCCACAGAAAACTCCAACAACAGAGTAAGGGCTCCTTCCCAGCACACTTAGGGGATCACTGTACAACTTCCACCACCACTGATGTTTCGACAGTGAGATGTTATGAGATGTTACATGTTCAGATGTTTCCTGCGTGGAAGCTAATGCCAGATAAACTCTCCTTGGGTTGTAAAGTCTGTATAAGATGATGTGATCTGTGTATTGTTCTCTGCATTTCAACTACCATGAAATGAGAACAATCAGGTTGTAGGTTTAATAAAGTGGGGCTTCTACAGCCGATACTTTCTGGTTCCAAGAAATGACAGGGAGTTATGTCCACTGTAGATCTTAAGGACGCACACTTTCATTAAAAAATTCAGCCACAACGCAGGAAGTTCCTGAGGTTTGCTTTTGGGTTAAAGCTTACTAGTATCTGGTTCATCCATCTGTTCTAGCCTTATCACCCCTCACATATGCGAAATGTAGATGCAGCTTAGCATTGGCAACTGGCTGATTGGCCCAGTCTTGTGTCATGACATCAGGATCCATTTGAAACTTTAGACATCTTTCTTATGAAACATTGCAGTTGTGGTTTAAAGCCAAGGGATTTATTCTGGAGTGCAAATCCCCAGAGGCATTGAAGGGTTACGCACCAGGGCGTCATACCAAAATAATAAACAATGCATATATATGGGTTGGTCTGCTGCAGATTGTCAATCTGTCTCACTCTCGAATCAATCACTGTATTTTGCACTGTCATTGTATTCTTTTGCTTTATACTGTTCCGTGCTTTGATTCAACCTGTGTTGTTAAAAGTGCTATATAAATAAACATTATTGATTGAAATGATTGACTGTAGCGCAAACAGCATTAAATGAAACATTCAGTATTTCACTTCAGCGAAAACGCATGCACCTCCCTCCAAACCACAGAGCAATTACATTCTGGTGCATATGAATGTGGGATAAGATTCCCCACTTGAGGTTCACTTTCGTTTAGGAAGGGGCAAGCCGCTGCATTCTTGTGATCGTGGGGCTCATGTTTTGAACTGGCTAAGAGATGAGGTGTGCTGGCCACCCTCTCTCTCACATTTTCCCCAGATTGCAATGTCCCTTCGCTCGCTGCTGAAGCGTGCCTTTGTGCTTCTTCAGACAAAACCGAGGATGCAGGTTTCTCTTGCCTCCAGCTTGATCCGGATGGTGATTTTTAGATGGTGCTTTTTCAGAAGCTGGTGTATGACATACCATGCAGACCCCGTTCACTGCCAGGTTGTTTCAGTGATAAAATTCCTGCAAGAAAAATTGTCCTCAGGCTCACGTCCTGGTACTTTAAGTCTTTTGTGGCCTCCAGTTGAGTCTGATTGATGGAGTTTCTGTGGGAAGGCACCTTCCAGACGCCCCCCTTCATTCATGGAGTTCAGCAGTTGAGGCCACCCAGTAGAGCGACAGTCACTTTGTGGGATTCTAATGGGACCCCATTTTGAACTACAAGAACCACCATCTGTCAAGTTTCTGATTCTGAAGATGGTTTGCAATTGGCTGTTACTTCTCTGAGGAGAATGCGGTAATTGCAGGCTCTGTCAGTCTTGCCATCCTGCTTAGACTTTGCCCTTGGGCTGATCAAAGCCACTTTGCATCCTTACCCTATTATATTCGAAAAGTTCAATTTTTGACTAAATCTGGTCATTCTGTACATACTACAATAAGAAATTAAGTCCTAGACATAAATTTCCTATGATGCATATCCACAAATCTCTGTGTATTTTGTTACTGTCTGTATATATTGCCTTTTGTGTAGTATACTATGTTTATGAAAGATAACTATAGTTACCTCACTATAAATTGCCAGTGTATATTATATGTTGATACATATGTGATACAGTAGTTTGGGTCTCCATGCCATATAATATTTAGGATCCAGCCCCGCCAGATCTCATGGGAAAATATCAGTTAGTCCAGAAACAAAACAACTAGTCAGCAGAGCTCTTGGTGCCCAAAATGAGTGTTTGAGTGTCAGTTAAGACATTGACCAAGAAAAGCCAGAGAAGAGCAGAAGCAGGAGACAAAGTGATGATGGTAAAAAGTAAAAGAGTTTACTGAACAATCTTAATTGTGTATGTCTCAGTATTAACACTTCGTCTGACTAGTACAAATTCAACATGTACTGTTATACCAAAACTGCTTCACAGCAAGATCCCATAAACCTTGGGCTTCCATAAACATTTCACCTTATCCATCTCTATTCATACAGACAAAACAGTTAATGAAACCCTCAAGCATGAGATTGAACAACAATGAAAATTTGTAAGTATAAAATATACTTATGTTTATATATATATATATATATATATATATATATATATATATATATATATATATATATATATATATATATATATATATATATATATATAAATAATACAGGAATTAATAAATTAATAACCAATAAAAATACTTAATAAAAAATTATAAATAATCAAAATAATAAAATGAAGTTAATTAAATTAAAAATGATCTAATAATAAATCATATGAATTACTAATGATTGTAAAATTATTATGTTAAAAATTATCAGGAATTAATTAAAAAACATAAACATCAAAACATAACACAGAATGTGCATGTGAGTATCTAAGAATCCTTTATATGCAACATATTAGTGTTCTTAGAATCCTTACTAATTTGTATATCAACTTCCAATCCAGTGCATATTCAAATTACCATGCTTGGAAACAATAATAAGTTATAAACATTCTCTCCAAAACTCAAAGTCACTATTGGCTCTCTGACCCTCAAGAGGTGTAACCTCCACTATTTCAAAAGGTGTCACGTCAGTGACCCATCTAAGCTTTTTATCTGTACACTGGTCTCCAATTTCTCATCTTCTGATGACTAAATCTAAGAGCCGGAGCAACAGCGCCTGTTGGGCCCCAGCACACCCAGTCTGCAGTCCTGTTCAGACAATGATAAGGATTTGAGCTCCACTGCAACCACTAAGTTTTTATGCCAGACCTTGTGACCTTGACTTTCCATTCAACCAAAGATCCTCGGATCTTTGGACCTCAGATCTCTCTTTCAGCTCTTTTTCACCTTCTACCTGGGAAAAAACTTCCTATCATCAGAGTCAAGACATCTTTGGAATTAATGCTACATGCATTGTTACTGTAAGAAAGGTATTTTCTGTGGCCACAAAGCACAGCAGCATCTCAAAGCACTGGGTATACAAAGGCCTTGGCTCTTCTTGGCTTTGACTGTCAATTATTTGCATTGTTGTTTTGAATAAGCATAGAGTCTCGATATTTTAGTGAATATGCAGCAATACAAAAGTCAATAAAAAGTCAAAATCACTCGGTTGATAAAAGGAAGACGTTATTCCATGGATGTAGCAAGAACAATACGATATTAAAAGTATGGAGCGAACACTCCAAATAGCCCAGATAGTGCGTTTCATTTAAAGACAGATGGTGCTCATATGCAGAAAGTCCTACTAGAATAACTGTAACATGCAAAAAATCCTTAATATGGCCAGAAACGCTAGAAAAGGGATTTTTTTTTCAGGTAATTTCCAGATAATAAATACATTATATGAATAGTGCAGTGCTAATTAAAAGGGGTTACAATACATTTTTGTGCTGGACAATAACCAAAGCCTATGAATTGTGAGTTTTTTTCTTAAAAAAAGTATGCTCAGAGAATAAGTATTATTGTGCTTGACTTATTTAAAGTCATTAAACTCTGCACAAAGGAATTTTATAACAATGACATGTTCCTGACCTTAAGCATTTTATTCCAGAGTTGGATTAGATTTTGGATACCCAAGCAGAGGTATGGATTAACAAGTTAAATAAAATGCTCTTTTTTGTCCTCAAAATGTGCCTGGAGTTCTCCTTTATTATAACAAACTACACTTTCAATGTGATTTTAAACCATTAAAGTTTTCTCTGCTGATAGTATGTTTGACTAATATCATGTGTGGTTCCATGTTGCTTATTATCACAGTGTGACATATACATTATATATTTATTTATTATATTTTTTTAAATAAAAGTGTGTACTGTGATACAAGCTATGGCACTGAATTGCAAATGTGTGTTCCTCTTCTTCCATGTTTCATCAGTGAAAGCATCTCTATCTGCTATATCTATCTGTTATTCAGCTATAGTAATATCTGATGCATTTGTCCATATAAAAGATTTCCTGGGTCCCACATACATTACTGTACATGGGTGTTATTCTCATTTTGGAGTATTTTTTTCAGCAAACGACTTTTTTACTCTTACTTGAGTTACTTTTACTTGTACTCAAGTGAATTATTCCTTAAACAGCAATACATTTATTTGTATTCTTTCCAGCACTGGCTCTCAGTAGGACTGTTAATCCCCACTGCCTTTGGGGTTTTGTGACATGGATGGCTGCAGTGAGCATTGATACCTGCAACTACCCGGCCACTACAAATTACTAATTACTACTTTAAAATTGTAATTTGATTAAATTTGATTACTGCATATTATAAAAAATAATCAGAGTATTAATTACTTTACCTAAAATTTCTTTCAGGGTATCAAATCGAAAAATACCCTACATAGAGAAACTTCTTTCATTAATTTAATATTTACTGAAAAAACACATAAGTGTTATTTGTAGATTATGTCTGGCACAGTCTTGGACTTATGTTTGTATTTTTCGTTATCCATGTGCTCTATGTTTCCCCTGTGACATCGCTATATAAGTGCTTGAATTTATTTTTAAAATACCTTTTTTTATTCCCTTCATCTTTGTTTATTTGAACCCTGACAGTCAGTGACAGAAGAACTAACCAATATAGTATTTTGCTGCGCTTTTTCTATGTTTTTCCTCACACTCTGTTCAACATGGACATTCCCTCTGTAGCCCTGCTATGCCTGGAGCAGGGTGATCGTCTGCTGGACTGAAGAACTACACACAGGACTTTTAACACCTTACATGCCTTTCTTGCAAGTCAATACCCCAATTGCTCGCTCAACGTATAAATGGAGCATCTCAGTTTTTGCAACTAAAATGGATCATGGCTCATGGATCTTGCCAAAATTCATAAGACAGATGTCAGGCATATCAAAAATCACATACTCCCATATTGTCACATATTGAAGCTTGGTTGGAACCACTTGGTGTTGCTTTTTGACATTAAAGGTATCCCTTTAACAGTTGGTTAAAGACCCAAACAAAGCTCTGTTAACATGCTTACATCTCATTCAAAGAGATACCCCCATCCTGCAGAATAACGCAATTAATCAAGAGACATACAAGAGCCAATAGAATTTCACAACAGCATGACATTTTTTTTAAATTTGCGCCCAGTGACTGCAGCACAGGATGAGCTTTACGGTGGAAATAAATGTATTCCTCTCAAAAAAAATTATTCCTTTTACCTCAGAAGACTTGGAATATTAATAATTTTTAATATACAAAAAATATGAAAAATGAATGCATACATTTTAAAATAAGAAATAGCATTATGTAAAAATGATACAACTGAAATATATTAAATGAATTGTGAAAGGATTGTTAGGCTACATTAATTAGATCAGCCGGAATGGGGAACACTCCTCATAAAACACAATGTGCTCGTTACATCGTTAAAAGAATGGCATCTATGCTAATATTAGTCTGTTTCTTTCTTATTGTGTTTCTCAGTTTGTATCCAGATCAGATTGTGGATCAGCACCCAGAGATAACGTTCACCAGAACCAGACGCATACACACACACTATAAGTACTTTGCACAATCTGACATAGCTGTGTTTAAAATTGTACTGCAAATTAAGTGCTGGGCCGTCAGAGGAGAACTGGCCCCAACTGAGTCTGGTTTCTTCCAAGGTTTTTTCTCCATTCTGTAATGGATGGGGTTTTGGTTCCTTGTCGCTGTCACCTCTGGCTTGCTCAGTTGGGGCGCATCATTTCTAGCAATTTTACTTGAATTGATTACAGAGAACATCTCTGCAATTAATAATAAATTGTTCAATCTCGTTATTATACATCCCTATCATTGTATACTCCTATTTGATGGATCGAACTCCAGTTTCCAAGTTAATCAAATCCATTTCTTCATCTTGTAGCTCAGCTATGGTACAGTGGGTGGAGCTCTACTCCCCCACTCTCGCTGTCCGTGGCGAGCTCTGTTGCCGGCTCTAGCACTTGGTCTGACATCAGAGGCTCTGGCTCTGAGGTGATTCTCAGCACTGTTACTCCTTGTGGCAATGGCTCATCAGATGCAGCAGGCTCCGGCCTTTAGTCAGTGGTAGGCTCGGGCTGTGCAGTGGGTCCGGAGTCTAGACAAACAGTGAGCGAGTGAGCATGGCTATAACCCATTAAAAATCTCACACCATGTCTAAACCAGAAGCAAGTGGTGCAAAAGACAAAAGACAATATAACATCTTTGTTACGTATGTAACCCTCGTTCCCAGAAGGAGTCAGTGATCTCTATTGAAGTAGCAGAATCATAAAGCAAGTTTATCAATGCTGTGCAGGATATGGTCTAGCTGTACATGTGGTTTCATCATGTAGCCATTTCATCTATTGGCTTGTGGTCTTGATTTTTACAGGTGCTTTATTAAATGCTGCTAAGAGTCAGTCAATCTAAAACCCTCTTTTCTCAGTCCATGGTTATGCTGAGTCTGGAAAAAAATGCCCAGATTGTGAAACATCAGCTGACTAATTAAGTATAAAAACTATAATGTTATAATAAAGTTTTAAGAGTATTATTTTTATTTAATTATATTATTATTATTATTTCATTATGACACCAAAATCAAATAATTACCCTTTCATTGTAAAATGACAAATACATGCTCTCATGAAAATGACAAGTTCTCAAACACACTAATCAATCCACAAAGATAACTCTGCATTCTGACCTTTCATTGGATGTGATGCTAGCAGTAAAACTACCCAGCCATTTTCCCATCCATACAGTTGCTACGATACCATAGTCATAAACACAGCAATGCACAAAACTAAGCCCATCAGAAGGCCTTTTGTCCAGCATTCAGACATTTAATGAGTTAGCGGTTGATTACCTCTCATGATTAAAAAGCTGAAGAGGTTGGAGAGGGCACTGGGAAGAAATGAAAAGACACAGGGCCTCATTCACTAAGCATGCATACACAAAAATTTTAGTGTGACATCTGCATATGAATGTATTCACAAACAAATCATGATGAATCACTAATATCGAATATGTTCGTCCTAAAATTTATTCTAAATTTAAGAAAAATATGGTAACAAATGAAAGCACATGTACAGCAGGTGTTAATTAAAGTCGGACCTAAAAATATAATAACCTAAAAAACTGTCTAATAATATACGGTTGCTCTGTCAATTCTACTTCCTCAGTTAGGAACTTAGATGTGTTGTTTGATAGCAATCTTTCATTTAAAAACCATGTTTGTAGCATCTATATCAAACATATCTAAATTGCGACCTATGCTCTCAACTTCAGAAATGCTAATCCACGTGTTTATGACTTCAAGATTAGACTATTGTAATGCTTTCTTGAGTGGTTGTTCTGCAAGATTGATCAACAAACTACAGCTGATTCAAATTGCAGCAACCAGAGTTCTTAGAAGTAGGAAGTATGATCATATTAGCACGGTTCTGTCAACACTGCACTGGCTCCCTATCAAACAATGGATAGATTTTAAATCTTGTAAAAGCCCTGAATGGCTTAACTCCTCAGTACTTGAGCGAGCGCTTATAACATAGTTCTCCACATCTGCTGCATTTATAAAACTCTGGCTTTTTGATAAAACCTAGAATATCAAAATCGACTGCAGGCAGCCGATCCTTTTCCCATTTAGCACCCAAATGCTGTAACAATCTACTTAACGATGTTAGGGAGGCAGACACACACTCGTCAGTTTAAATCTAGATTAAAGGCACATCTCTTTAACCTGTCTTACACATAACACACTAATACGTTTCTATTATTCAAATGCATTAATGGTTTTCTAGGCTGCATTAATTAGGAACTGGGAACCCGTAACACCACAATGTACTCATTACATCATAAGTCACCTATGCTAATATTAGTTTGTTTCTTTCTGTTTCTCAGTCGGTATCCAGATCAGATGGTGGATCAGCACCAAAAGATGATGTCTACAGCCGGGATAGAAATTAGAAATATAATAAATGTATATATTTAAAATATATACTATGTATTTAAATATAATACAAATATGAAAAACAATAAATATGTATTAAAATGATAAATAGTAAAATAAAAAATCTCATGAAAATCTCATGATGAAATTAATGCTCCAAAGCATGTTGGCTACAATTATCGGCACCCCTAAAAATATCTCTAAAGTACATTTCCATTCATTTTTTTAGCAAACCAGGGTGACTAGAAGCATTAAATTTTCCAGAAATATCTTCCTGTTCTCTTTCAGGCAGTCACTCCAAGTCACGTCAGTGACTGATGAAATCTCATTTAGAGATACTTCAAGTGTATTAAAACCAGCCAATAAACATTGGCATGCAATGATTGAATCCAGCTGCTGCTGATCACAGAGTGAGTATAAGTAGGCAGCAGATGCAATGCAAATTTAACTTTTCACTTCAGAGCCTAGGAATTATGTATCATTCTGCTTTCATCTCTCTTTGAGTGAAAGATTAGCACTCAATAGTACTAATGGGAATAAGAATACCAACGCCGCCGCAGTGTTGTGTAGTGTTGTGTGCACACAAACATCAAAGAGGTCTCAAACATGACTCAAGGACATGAGATCCCAGAATAGCATGGACATCCAGACTATAAAATCTGACAAATGTGTGCAGAGAGGACCGCCCTGCCGCATCACACACTTGCTGCAAGGGTGCACCTCT
The DNA here is from genome assembly GCF_018831695.1 of Puntigrus tetrazona. Taxonomy (NCBI): domain Eukaryota; kingdom Metazoa; phylum Chordata; class Actinopteri; order Cypriniformes; family Cyprinidae; genus Puntigrus; species Puntigrus tetrazona. The sequence continues at coordinate 33,173,572 of NC_056705.1, read as the reverse complement.
TGCACAACCCCCCTGGTTGAATGGGCACTGACTCCTAGAGGCGAAGTTTGGCCACGGCTGATCAACAGCATCCCTCACCCAATGTGACATGGTTTGTCTACTGCCAACCGCCCCAGTTACGGCCTCCATGGCATATAAAGAGCTGCTCCGACTTATGCCACTGGCTAGTGCGGTGGACGTAAATCTGCAGAGCATGTACTGGACACAGTAAGTGTAGTCTCTCCTGTTCTAATGTAGTGACTGGTAGTGGACAGAAGGCTTCAAGAACCACCGAATTTATGGTAGAGACTAGCACCTTAGGAAATTAATTAGGGTGAGAATGCAAAATAGCTTTGACATGGCAAAGTCTAGGCACGATTGCGAAAACAACAGAGCCATCTACAAAAAGTAACAGCCATCAGAAAAAAACATCTTTAGAGTCAGAAGCCTGACCGGTGCTGATTCTAATGGTATAAAAGGGGTGCCAGCCGCATGACAGGACCATTGCTCTGATGGGTGGTTCCCAAATTAAGTGGGCAGCTAGAGGCTGCTTTCCCACAGAAACCCCATCAATCAGAACATGGCAAGCCAAAATGGCGGCCATGTAAGTTTCTCTTGCAAAACCTCCAGCACTGAAACAATCTGGCAGTGAACTGGGTCTGCATGATGTGTCATGCACCAATCTTCGAAAACATGCCATCTGAGGGCATAAGACCATCTGAGGGAGGGAGCCCTAGCACTTAGAATAGTCTCGATTACATTGGCTGGAAGTCTAGCATCTCTTAGTTGGTCCACCTCAGGGGCCACACGTAAAGGTTCCAAGGCTTGGGCCAGGGATGAAATATCATCCCCTGTGCCTAATTCCTCCTGACCAGAATTGCCCATGGTGAGCCGTCAAGGAGGGCTATTAGATCAAAAAACCATACTCTGGTCGACTAACGAGGCGCTATCAATAAGAGTTGCAAACCCTGTCGGCGAACCTTTGCCAGGAGCAGAGCTATTGGAGGAAAGCAGAGTAGTAAAGAGAGTAATAAAGGGCACATTGTGCTGATGAATATCCAGAAGCACTGGCATCTGAGAGGTGATTAGGAGTACTGGATACGGATCCAGAAATTGTGGCTATGCTAAATCTCTTTTCTCGGATAGGAGCTGGGTTTTGTTGAACAGACAGCACAGTTGGTGTTGAACACTGGCTACACAGTCCCAAAGTAGGCAGCACTCACCAGATCAGAATCACACCAGCCTGTCACCAAACCTTCACCCCGTGGTCAGACCTTTTGTTTCTTTAGGCAGGAGTGCTCCTGGAACAGGTCTCCAGGCATGCTGTGGTTCAGACGAATGCCTCTACTATCGGCTGGTGGGCCCTGCATAACAGGCTGGCAGTGTTGGGTACAGTTGGGTACATTAACCAACAAGGTGGTCTCACGCTCCTGTTGCATTTCACAACTCGCCCACCACCTCCACCTTTGTAGTTAGATGCATATGAGGTCCCTTCATGTCATTCATATTCCTGGCTTGTGCAACCAGGCAGCTAATGAGCTGTCGTGAGCTGCACTCCCTGGAGAATGGAGACTCCATACCCAGACAGTCCAGCTGATTTGCAGATAACTCGGACCTGCTCAGGTAGATCTATTTGCCTCTCCAGACATCTTTCACTGCCAGTTATTTCACTCCCTGGCCAACAGAACAATCACCATGGACAACCTGGCACACAGCTGGCCATGGGGCCTGCTCAAGAATGTGTTTCCTCCAGTGAGTATTCTAGCGCAGACACTGTGCAAAGTCAGGAAGGACATAGTTAGTGGTTCCCAGAACTGATGTTCCTCATGACAGCCCCTCCTTGGCTGATTCCTCTGAGGAAGGGGCACCTTGTAACAATCAGGTTCAGACCTCTGGAAACTTCACGTGTAGTTCCAGGACGGGACGCAGAAGTTCTAGATCACCTAGCCCAAGAGGCTGTTGATCACTTCAGTGAGAGGCAGGCACAAGGGAAATGCTGTCTCCAAGCAGCGGATGGCCCACTGAATAGTGAATGCCATCACCCTGGCTTACCTGCCCCCTCAGGTTACGAGTTTGAGTCAGGATTTAATGTCTAATGTTTTAACACTGATCTCTTCTGAAAACTGGCTCCAACTGCAGGTGGCATAATAGCTAACGTGGATACCCCTTGTTTAGTTTGAACCCTTGTTTTTTCTAATTCAATTCTAATGATCTGAGTGGTCTGTTTACATTCACTGAGTATATCTGCAATATTTTTAGGACCTTGGGCATTGAGGCACTGAACAATTTGAGGACCTTCAAAGACAGCCTAACTCACTGGACTTTAATTGACTCAAATGCAGCACTAGGATTTAATAGTACCAGCAATGATATTTTACGAGACTCTGAATGTAAAGGGATAGTTGATCCAAAAATGAAAATGTAATGTTTATCTGCTTAACCCCAGGTCATCCAAGATGTAGGTGACTGTGTTTCTTCAGTAAAACACAAAGATTTCTAACTCAAACCGTTGCAGTCTGTCAGTCATTTAATGCAAGTCAATGGACACACAATCTTTAAGAGAGAAAACACCACGCACAGAAAAATCCAAATGAAACCCTGTGGTTCTTGACAATACATTGATGTCCTAAGACACATAATGATTGGTCTGTGTAAGAAACTTAACAGAATTTATATTTATATTTTTACCTCTGATACACCAAATTGTTTGACTCATTCTCAACATTTTCATTCTGACTTAATAACATAATTATCACACGGCACAGCTGATTGGTTCTCTTCTTGTATTTGTAGCCAATTAGCTCACTGTTCAATATTTAAATATATGACTAGTGCAGCTTGCTTCAGAAACTCTCCACCTTCCCCACTTCACCTGTACATATCTGCTATGTGGTGATTTATTAATGCTATATGGGAGTTATTTCATGCATGTTATATTTGCAGCAGCAATGTTTATCACATGCTCACATCATCATTTGTGCATGTATTGGCAGTAGCATAAGCAGCATAGTAGATCTATGCCAAGACCAAATACATTAACATTGTCATGTACATTACTATGCCAATTCCTCCGAGAGTTGGCATTAAAGAAATGGGGGAAAAACAATGTGACAGGTATGAAAGAATATATATGCTGAGTTTCAGTTAATTTTTGTGATATGCTTAATCAGACCAAAGTGATGCATTATTATTAAAACGATAAGTGTTAACATTGATTCTGCTGGTAAGAATATATAGACACACATAAGTTCCGGGGTTGCTAACTTGAGAGCGCAGTTGCTACTTTATCAAAATAAAATGCATTGAAGCAAATATCAGCACTCCCACCCCTGTGTCACTGCTAAAACGCAACTTAAGTACAAAGCCTATAATTGACATAATCAATGATAGTTTAGCATTCATATACGTTACATCACAAATATAAGAGAGGTAAGATAGAAGAGCAGAAATACATGAATCGTGCCACCCCTAATAGATAGATAGATAGATAGATAGATAGATAGATATATAGAAAGATGTATAAAAGTAATGAATGTTTACAATGTAACACTAAGTTTAGATAAATCTTGAAATATTACTGACTTTTTTGTAAAAGAGAGTTAGAGTTTTTGTCACTAAAACAAATTCCTAGATGTGCAAACATACCTGGAAAAGTGATTCTGATTCTGATTCTGATTCTGATTAAATATATGTCAGGGCTCTAAGGTAACTTTTTACATGGATTGCACTGAAAAATTTCAAGCCCACCTAAAAAGGGTCTAAAACTGACTCAAACTCGATAATATGTGGCTAATTATTTAATGCCATCTCCAGACCAGGGCTTGACATAACCTGGGAGTTTGATGTCTCTGTGTCAGAGATTTTTTGAGTCGCACCATTGAGAAATTAGGTCACACATGCAATCAAACTGGTCACACTCTAGAGCCCTGTATGTGGATGTTTAGTTTATTTTTCCATATATATATTTTTTCTTTTGTATTGCATTGTATAATACAGTACATACACAGCATGCTTGTGTTCATGATTATAAAATCTTATTTATTTATTAATTAATGTATCTTAGTTATCACTAGTTTTATTTTGATTTCCCAAGGTTGCTATCAGCTTATAGCACGTTAACATCACCAGCATGGTTATTGCTAATCTAACTTCACTGTTACTTGCTCTAATGGCAGATGTGTGTCTACCTTTGAGTTCACTAGTCTTCTGCCACACTACAATCCATCCTTGGGTTACAAAACTCTGGACTTTTGGTATTACTTATACTGTAAAAAAGTAATTTTACAAATTTTTGTCCGTAGTTTTAATACTTCTGTATTTTTGAAATACTGGGGAAATTTGTACATTTTCAATTTCTCCATGTATTTCAAAAACACAGAAAATAACAGTTAAAAATAACTGGAAAAATCTGTAAAATTATGTAAAATAACATGGCAAACCTGTAACTGTGATAACCATACAAAATCCATAAAACCATAAAAAAAAATTTTTTACATTAAATGCTATCACAAATGTATCAAAACAATATATGTTTTTATTTAAAAGGCTTGCTTTTATAGTAATTTTATAATTTTTTTAATTGTATTTTTACAGGAATAAATAACTTAAAGTAAATATAAAGTAAAATCCAAATCTTTTAAAATGTTATTTATGTTTATGTTTTTGTTACATTTATCAGCTGCTCGTTTTCTGAACAGCTGATATCAAAGAGCAAACTGAAAAGATGTCTATTATATTATATTGTGCACATCATCAACAGCTGCAGTACACAGAAATGAAGTACGTTAACTGAAAGAATTTTTCACATCCCACCTAGAAATTGCAAATCACCATAACCCATACACAAGAGAGTGTCCTTCATATCGTAAAGCCAGTAGAAGTGAGGACAACACTTTCATGAATCAAAACTTACAAGTATGTGTTTTCATTTGTATATACATCATTATTTACATGTGCAGCTTTCATATAAAAATTAACTGTCCTCCTTTCCGTGCATATAATAAGGTGGATAGGGATAACAGATAAGGCGGACACAATTTAGCAAATTTTGTGAGATGTAGGTGCTTACTCTTGAAACAATTAGTTGAATTACTGCATGCTGGTTTTGTCATTCTTCTTTCCTAGAAATCCTCAGACCAGACTCCAATGAAGACAAATCAGAATTCTTCCAAGAATAAAATGCATGTAGCTCAGATGTGTGAACTTACTTGTAATTTGTTCACCCTTTCTTAACTAATATCTGGTTAAGCAATAAAAAACTAATTAAATATTGTTTATCTTTGTTTTTACTTGTTATTATTTTATCTTTCAGGTACCCTACCAATGCAGAATATGTACAGGCTTTCTTGTTGGGAAATATTTCTTTCCTCATGAATCTTGAAGGAATTTCATTGAAGGACATTTTTTTTATTAATCTAATCTGTATTTTATTCTCTATGTTATACCTACACTGTAAAAGAAAAAAAAAAGAAAAAACTGTAAAATTCTGTCTGCTTGGGTTGCAGAAAAATACAGTAACGTAATGGACAAGAACAATAACGGTAATTTTCCATAGCTAAAAAACATATTCTCTATACTGGGGCACAAGATTAAAAAACTTTCCTGTCATTTTTATATCAAATTATTAAAAAAAGACTACAGTGCTGTTCCATCACATTTATTACTTAACACTTCACACATTTCTATGCACATTTCTTTTACACAATGCTCATTAAATATTGTATCACAACATGTCATAAATATAGCAGAATGCAACTTGAGTAATTTCACATTGCCAAAAACAGTATACACATTTATCATACTTTCATACCATTCACTTTTTGTAAAAATAGCAATACATTTTTTTTTTTATTTACTAAGTATGTGTTCAGTTAATAAGAAATGTCTGGCTGTAGTCACACAGTGCTTTATGTGACAGCAATTTAAGGACAGTACCGACACATATCCACCTTGGTCTTATACTATTGGCCTGACGCTACTGTTCAGAAACTGCTGTCAGGTATGCCGCTGTAAGTCTGCAGCAGGATCCTATTGCTTTCCACAACACTGTCTGTAGATCCAGGACAGGAACAGGTGCAAAGCTCTAGAGCAGCCCACAAAACACTGCACAGACTCTAATATATGTGCTGAATGCTTACTGGATCAATTCTATCTATAGTTTAAAAGCCTGAGGTAGCAGTATAAGGCAATCCACACATAGTTACAAAGGATCACTCAGAATACTGGAAAGGAGGAGGCAAATTCAACAACTGGTGCATGATAGATGGAATCACCTTAATTTAAAAAAAAAACTTAACATGATTATATTAATCACATATTTTTGGTAATGGTATCAGTTGACTAATCTAGGTTATAAGGTCTAATCTAAGTTTCAAACTGTTTTCAAGGCAAAAGTTTTTGTTATGGCTGTTGTTTTTGAGGAGCTGTGCTTTTTATTGTGGAATATAAAAGAAGGTATTTTGAATAATTTTAGTATCAGATGTTTTTTGTTACCAATTACTTCCATTGCATGAATGAAAAAAATGTTTCTCAAATTCTTTATGTTCTATAGTTTATGTTCCAACGTTTATATGAAATAACTTTTATGTTGCATTTCTAAACTACTACTCGTTATGTCTACTTAATACTTATAACTCATTTAGCTTTAAATCAGGAGTTTCAAATCCTGGGGCCTCATTTATAAAATGTTGCACAGAAAATATCCTAAATTTGATCTTATGATTATCTCTCGAATATGCATTATTAGAATGAATGTACAAACAGAAAACGTGTGTCTCTTTCTGTTGTGAAATCTAGGTATCTGAAATTAAATTGCACACAAATTAAAGAGGGTTCAAATCACTTCCATGGTCACAGGTGTATAAAATCAAGCACCTAGGCATGCAGACTGTTTTTATAAACATTTGTGAAAGAATGGGTCGTTCTCAGGAGCTCAGTAAATTCCAGCATTGAACTGTGATAGGATGCCACCTGTGCAACAAATCCTGTTGTGAAATTTCCTCACTCCTAAATATTCCATAGTCAACTGTCAACTCTATTATAAGAACATGGAAGCTTTTGGGAACGACAGCAACTCAGCCACAAAGTGGTAGGCTGTGTAAACTGACGGAGCAAATGCTGAGCCGCATAGTGTGAAAAGGTTGCCAACTTTCTGCAGAGTCAATGGCTACAGACTTCTAAACTTCATGTGGCCTCCAGATTAGCTCAAGAACAATGCACAGAGAGCTTCATGGAATGGGTTTCCATGGCTGAGCAGCTGCATCAAAGCCATACATCACCAAGTGCAATGCAAAGCGTTGCATACAGTGGTGTAAAGCACACCGCCACTGGACTCTAGAGCAGTGGAGACGGCGTTCTTTGGAGTGACGAATCGCAGTTCTCCATCTAGCAATCTGGGTTGGACTAGTCTGGGTTTGGCGATTGGCAGGTACAAACAGTACTTGTCTGACTGCATTGTGCCAAGTGCAAAGTTTGGTAGAGGGAAGTTTATGGTACAGGGTTGTTTTTCAGGAGCTGGGCTTGGCCCCTTAGTTCCAGTGAAAGAAACTTCAGCATACCAAGACATTTTGGATAATTCCATGCTCCCAACATGACGGTGCACCAGTGCACAAAGCAAGGTCCATAAAGACATGGATGACAGAGTCGGATGTGGATGAACTTGACTGGCCTACACAGATTCCTGACCTCAACCTGACAGAAAACCTTTGGGATAAATTAGAGTGGAGACTGAGAGCGTGTGACCTCACAAAAGCGCATCTGGAAGAATGGTAAAAAATTCCTATAAACACACCTTGTGGACAGCCTTCCTAGAAGAATTGAAGTTGTTATAGCTGCAAAGGGTTGACCGACGTCATATTGAACCCTAGCTTCGCCCAAAACCGACTGTACACCCAGTTTTCTGTCATATGTTTGCTCTATAAATTATTTCCAAAAAATCATAAATTATGAGTATTTGTCAGACCTTTGTCAGACCCCAAGGTCTGCCTTGACCTGCCAGTCTGCAACAGGATTGGCTAATAATTTTTCAAGTTACCAATCATTCATAACTTCTACTAGCTAAAGAAAAACAACAACAACAAGGCCATATATAAAGGGCAGTTTTTCTAAACTTTGTCACCAACCTTTGTTTCATAACCCATTTTGGTAACACTTTATATGAAGTCTGTATTTATAATACATATAATACATTCTTAAAGGAATAGTTCACCCAAAAATGTACATGACTTTCTTATTTCAGACTAACTAATATTTTTTTTTATTATCTTGCCTCTTCCAAGCTTGGTAATGCTGGTGGAGGTTGGCCATGATATTGACTTTCTGACTTGATTTGCCATGTCATTTCTGAGCGTTTACCCTGTGTATTTCCTGATTTATTATTGGCCTTAAACTGTTTACTAATTTTCTGATTGTTTTGCTGCCTGTCCCTACCTCTGCCTGTGTACCTCAACCTTAAACTTGAACTGTCTCTATTTGCCCTGCTCACCGTTGATTGACCACCCTGTATGACCATCCCAATAAAACGCTGCAAATGGATCCCTCTCAGTCTGGTGCTTCCTCACAGAAGACTGAAAAAAACCTGAAAAAAAACCTTGGGAGAAACCAGGCTCAGTTGGGACCAGTTAACAGCACTTAACTTCCAGATAGTGTAAATTACTTATTGTTTGTTTGTTTGTTTGTTTGTTTGCGTGTGTGTGCGTGCGCGTGCGTGCGTGCATGCATGCGTGCATGTATGCTGTGTGTGTGTGTGTGTTTGTATCAGGATCTGGTGATCTGTCCAGGAGCGCATCTAGGTGTTCTGGTCTCTGATGAACATAATCTCTGGGTGCTGATCCACCATTTAATCTGGATACAAACTGAGAAACAGAATAAGAAAGAAACATCACTAATATTAGCGTAGATGCCATTCTTTTTACAATGTAACGAGTACATTGTGTTTTATGAGTGTTCCCGGTTTCAGCTGATCTAATTAATGTAGCCTAGCAATCCTTTAACGGATTTGAATAATAAAAGTGTATTAGTGTATTATGTGTAAGATAGGTAAAAAAGGTGTGTCTTTAACTGACAGAGTGTGTCTGCTTCCCAAACAGTGTTAGGGAGATTTTTCCAGAGTTTGGACGCTAGATAGGAAAGGATCTGCCACCCGCAGTCGATTTTGATATTCTAGGTATTATCAAACAGCCAGAGTATTGAGAACACAGTGTACGTGTGTAAGTGACAAGATTTAAAAATCTTTCTGATGTTTGATATATTTTAATTTGCTAATATGGTCATACTTCCTAGTTCTAGTAAGTACTCTAGCTGCTGTTTTTTGGACTAGCTGAAGTTTGTTTAATAAGCGTGCAGAACAACCACCCAATAAAGCATTACAATAATCTAACCTTGAAGTCATAAATGCATGAATTCATAATTTGGATATATTTTTAAGATGAAAAAAAATGGTTTTACAGATGCTAGAAACATGGTTTTCAAAGGAAATATCATTGTCAAGCAGAACACCTAGATTCCTAACTGATGACGAAGAATTAACAGAGCAGCCATCAAGTGTTAGACTGTGTTCTAGATTATCACATGTGTGTTTTTTGGTCCAATTATTAGCACTGAATTTAGCATTAAGAAAGTACTCATCATCCGTTTTTATATTGACTATGCATTCTGTTAGGTTCTCAATTTGGTGTGTATCACCGGGCTATGATAAAATATACAGCTGAGTATCATCAGCATAGCAGTGAAAGCTAACACCATGTCTCCTGATAATATCTCCCAGAGGTAACATATATAGTGTGAAAAGCAACAGCCTTAGGACTGAGCCTTGAGGTACTCCATATTTCACTTGTGAACAATATTAAACCTACTCATTTACTGCTACAAACTGATAGCTGTCAGATAGATATGATTTGAACCATGCTAAGGTGCTTCCATTAATACCAAAATAGTTTTCTAGTTTCTTCAAAAGAATGTTGTGATTGATAGTATCGAATGCTGCGCTAAGATCTAATAGCACTAATAACGAGATACAACCACGATCAGATGATAGAAGTAGGTCATCTCTATTCCATGTGACAGAGTTAGATTTAGAGTATGATTTCGACAATGAGTTTGTCCTGACACATGTTGTCAAACCCCAATGGAGTTCACAATGTCCAAGAAAGCTAATCCTAATGCATCTTTTTCATTATCAACATGGATATTAAAATCACCAACAATTAAGACTTTATCTGCGTGCCAGTACTAACTCAGTTAGACTACATTCTTTCCTTTTGAACTCTCGCCACCCAAACCACTTAGGTCCAGGATACTCTCAAGCTGCTTTTCCGCAGGGGCTATCCACTGAACTTAAATCCGAACTGGCCTGCCGAGATGAGGGGAGAAATCAGAAAGAGTTCATAGAACACACTATTCAGGTCGATAATCTCATCCGCATATCATGCGTCAGCCAAACTCTGGTCTCCCCGACATTGGAGAGTGCCTCTGCCACTAAACCCATGCAACTGGGTACCACTTACCTCCGAAGAACAGGAATACCAGAATCATCTCTTCCTGTATTGCGGCCAAGCCTTCCACATAAAGGCTTCCTGTCTGGTTTACCCTGCTGAATCTTGCCCGGTGAGTTCAACACAATCTTTTCAGCCAGTTCCTCTGGCATTCAATTATCTGTACAGTTAAATTTAGCAGGTAAAACCATTCCCACCATAGCATTACTAGACTCAGGAGTGGCTGGTAACTTTGTCTACTGCTTTTATTAAACTGTATAAGATCAGACTAACCCCTTCTTGACAGTGAAGGCACTATATCAACTCATCCTTGTTCTCCCCTGGCTACAAACTTGGTTATGCCGTTCGGCCTTGCATACAGTTCCTTGGTCTTCCAATTCTTCATCAACAATGTGTTCTGTGACATGCTCGATAGATGGGTCATTATCTATATTGATGACATCCTGATCTACTCTAACATCCTAGAAGAATATATTCATTATGTCAGAGCCATGCTGTCTTGCCTCATTCAACACCAGCTGTACGCAAAAAACAGAAAAATGTGAGTTCCACCAGACCAATACTTTATTCCTAGGATACATAATTAGCCAAGAGGGAGTCGCTATGGATGATCAGAAAGTCACAGCAGTACTAAAATGGCCTCAACCACAAATCCTCATAGAACTTGTAGTGTTTTTTTGTATTTGCAAATTTCTACAGACGTTTCAGCTGGAATTACAGCCTCATTGCAGCCCCGCTCACTACCATGAGCAAGCGACTCTCTCACTGTCTGATGTGGCTCCCTGAGGGTGGCAGGCTTTCAAGGATTTAAAAGTAAGATTCTTCACTTCTGTCCCCATTCTCAGACATCCTGACCCTGAGAAACCTTTATAGTCGAGGTAGACGCCTCAAACACAGGGGTTAGTGCCATCCTCTCTCAGCACCATGTCACATACCACCAGTAGTACAATATTAATGGCCTAACCAGTTATGTGTTGTTAACAAATTCATCCAAAACTGTGATGTCTGCCAATCCTCCAAGTCCCCACAACTTCCTGCAGACCTTCCCCACCCACTGCATATTCCACTGCAATCCTGGTCTAACATAGCCATTGACTTCATCACTGACTTGCCAAATTATGGGAAACTCGCACCATCTTCACCATCATTGACCGTTTCTCCAAAGCCTGCCACCTCATGCCTCTACGAAAGCTGCCTACTACCCTTGAGACAGCAGAGATACACTGTAACCAGGTGTTCCATTTCTACAGCCTAGCAGAGGACATTGTCTCTGATTGAGGTCCTTGATTCACCTCTCGTGTGGACAGCATTCTTCAGTCAACTTAACATCGATGTCCGCCTATCCTCCGGCTATCTTTGCCAAGCAAATGGTCAAACAGAACAACTAAACCAAGAAGTCATCAGGTTCCCCCGCTCCTACTGCCAGCAACAACCCATCAAATGGAGTAGATACCTCTTCTGGGCTAAATATGCACAGAACTCCCTAATAAAGCCTACTACGGGTCAGACCCCTTTAAAGTGCATCCTAGGATATCAGCCCCAATTATTCCCATAGTCAGGAGAACCCACCAAATTGCCTGCTCTAACAGACTGGCTCCAAAGCATTAAGGAGGTATGGGATTTTGAATTTGAATTTGTATCCTGGACCAGGGCCTCACTGAGGACTCTTATGCAATGCACCCAGAGCGGCCAGCCCCCAGACTCGCTGTCACATGCCTCCTTGCAGAGGCAACCCTCACCAGTGTACTAAACTAGTCCTCATAACTGGAACTGATTACAAAACTGCACCTCATTACCAAGCCCATTTACTGATTAGACACACATAAAAGCCAGACCCAAACACAAACTTTTTGCGAAGACTTGATTTCTCATGACTGGCACTTTCCCTGTGTATTTCCTGATTTATTATTAACCTTGGACTGTTTACTTATCTTAAATAGATGTTCAAAGCAAATGTTTCATATTACACATTAATATTTATGTAATCTGATATCTGCTTTTATGACTGTTTAAGTAAAAAAAAAACTGTTATTATTATTACTTATAGGTTGCATTTGTTCACTTTCAGTAAAGTAGCATAAGTAAAATGGCAAGATATGAGACTTGAGAAATATGAGAAATATAACCCATTGTAACTTAAGTAGATCAATCGTGTTCAATGTGTGTTATAAATTATCATACTTTATATCATAAGTTATAACAACAAATAAATAAATATTATAATGCATTAAAACTGTTCTTATGAATATTCATGAGCTGTTACAACATATTATAAAGTTATTTATAATTGTCATGAATCTGGTCCTCAAACTTCCATGCACTCACCACCGGATGTCACTCCTCTCCCACATTGACTCCACACCACACCACTGTTGTAGTTCACTCTGGACTTCAATTCCCATCACCTATTGCACTAACAACACACACACACACACCTCTTCACATGCTCACCAGATTACACAGCTGCTTCCAATCAGACTATCATTATAAAAAAACTTTTACTTTTCTTCTAGTAGTTTGGACTCAGATTATTGCTTGTGTTTTTGGTTTACCTCTTGTTTAGCTTATTCGGATGTTGTTTGGTGATCACTCTACTCTTGTCCTTTTTCTGTCTCATATCTGTTTGCTACTGTCAACCCTGCCTGTGTTTTGCATTCATTAAAATGTCTTAAGAATACCCTTATAATACATTACTAATACAGGCTTTACAGAAAGGGTTATTACTAAAATTAGTTCAGTCCAGTTAATATACTAAGATACTATGAATTAAATGAAAGTCAATAGCATTTATTTACATTTAGGTGGCAGCAAGTGTCTTAATGTGTGAGTTATTCAAACGACTTGATCAGATGGCTAATTCCCTCAAGAATGAAGCAAGCACTATTATGAATGAGTTAATTAATAAATGAACTCAAATGATTAATTGTGTTGCACAGAGATGCATGACTGTTCTGCTGTGATCTTTGTTTTGAATTAGCTTTTGTTAGGCTAAGCAATATGGTGACAAGACCATTAAAACTGATTAAACTGTGCTGATTAAACTGATGTATTCAATGATGAAGTACTGTTAACTTTAACAAAGAAAACTTGTTCTACTCATTCCACTTGTCATCAAATAGAAGCTTATTATTAAACTGGTTTACAGCTGTTAGTGCTGCAATTTATTGCTGGTACATACAAGTGAATATGGTAAAGTGCCTTACAGAAATGATTTTAGTAACTCCTGATTATATACTGTGGGCTGCAAAAGTGAAGATATTCAATAAGATATTAGAACTATCAAAGTTAACTGGCTATAGAATTATAGAAACATTTACTCCAGTGTGTTTAGAAAGACTAAAAATACAATTAATCAAAATCAAATTAACTTTTTAGTGTAAAAAAATAAATAAAATTTGTCAGTATGTGTATAGATATCTTTAGCTACACTTCTAAAGCAGAAGCATGAGGACACCTCTATTTCTGCTATTCAGCTGTTCTCTTTTGCTCATCCAGTGCCAGTTCTCTGTGGTCAAAGTTCATATCAACTACTGGTGGATGTAGGCCATAAACAGAGGTTATAATTTCCCAGCATGTCCTCTCTGTATTCAGGTTTGATGCTTGTTGACATCTATGGTATCTCCCAGTAACGCTTCTGCCTTTCAACTGTGATGATTGATGAATGGATTTGAAGTGTCCTCCAAGACAGACTGCCATCAGTGAAAACTAGCTGAGTACAATGACTAAGTGACCTGATCCTCACTAACAGTTTGATTGTCTATATAAAAAGAGACTATAATAGAATGTGCCCCTGATCATAATTCTAATTGCATTGATCCAATTAAATTTAGGTTCATATATTTTTGTTTTATGAATTTTCTCATACTTCCCAAGACTGTTTAGGAGCAAGTCAGCAGTTTAAGAGAGTGTGTTTATTACTGCTTCAGTTTGTTTGATTGGGATGCTGAGCAGGTAATATAATGCAACAAAAACAGAATTAAATCAGTAGTACAATTATCACACTTCTAGTAACAGTAGTAACAGAAAATACTAAATAACAACTCACTGACAAAGAATATGCATATGAAAATCCACAATGGTGACAATCAACAAAATAAAATTTTGTGCTGAAAACATTTTCATGACTCCCAGTATACATTGCAGTTGATCTGTTTATCTGAATTAGTTTGATGATTGTCTCTATTGTTGAGGGTTGAATGATGAGTGCTGATGTTCAGATCTCTCTGTATGTTTTGCCATTATCTTTATTAACATTCATTATTAACAACGAAATGCATTCGTACGTGTGATTTGTAAAATGTATTTAATCCAACTTAACCTAAAACTATATTTTATTTTTTAACCTAAAAAATATTTCTTTATTAATGTATAAGTGTTATATTGAAACACTATAGTAAGCACTAAAAGAGAATTAATTTAATGAATGTTTAATGAATGAGTCAATCTTGAGTCAAAATCCCAGCGAATGTGAACACTGATTACAATAATGGTGGTTTGTTTAAATGTCTATGGGAAAGACATCCATGCTGCTTGATAGGATCAAAATCTATCAATCCCAAGAGATTAAGCAGGGTTACCATTTCAATTAAAAATTAGATGGTATCAGGGCTCTAAGTAAAGCTGCATGGCTCTGCCAGGACTGCCCTTTTCACATGCCATAGCTGACTTAAAAGGTGCATGGATTATGGTTTGCACTGAGCCCTATTTTGATCTTATAGGGGGTAATGAAAATGTTTTTTTATAAAAGACTATGAAAAATATCCCAACCACAGCAAATTGTTTCAGGATTCTTTCAGAAGGGATATCATAAAAGATCTGTTGCAGCCAAAACCTAGACTCTGCAAAAAGCAATCATGCTCCAGCTCCTGTATAGACAGAAGCTGGAGCATGGTGGCCTTACAGTTTCCTCTTTGACTATTTTCTGCACATATGGTATCGGCTTCAATGGCATACTCTAAACACTAGCAGCTGGGAAGTGCTCGTGTGGCAGACCTTACTACCATGTTCCCCTAATTCCCCAATGTGCTGTCGCTAATGTGCAGGCAAATACTTATCTGTCTCCCAACCCCCTTCTTCTTGAGATGCAGGGGCTGTCTGGGTAAACACATGGAACCCTAACCATATGAGTACATACCTAAGGTTCCTTTTCAGCAGAACATATAAGTAAAGGACTGGTAAAGTAATGGATTGAGCGATTGTGTATACCACTCTCTAAAGCTCAGTGCAGTGTTAAACACAACTGTAGTGTTGTACACAAAGTTAAGTACACAAAGAACAGAGATGCTAACACATGATAAAGAACAAATGAATTTCCTGTTATAATCTTTGAGTATTATTGTGTATATTTTATTTACACTTGTTTTTTGCTTGTCTCCCTGTCTCTCCTTCCCACTGTTCCTTTATTATACTCCCAGGTTAACATCCTCATTGGACATTTCATGTGACATTTGATAAATCAGCTGATATTCTGTTTGAATGAAAGGCTCCAGCTTCCTTTGATTCTAACAACATCAGTGTTCATGCTCAGTCAGCCTTGGGCTGTCAAGAGTCGTTCCAGTATATGCTATTTTCCTGGCATTCCTTGTTCTCCAGAAGGCATTTAAAGCTGGCTTTGAGTCTGAAAGACAAACCACTAATGCTGGTGCGAGTAGCTGGCATCTCTGTGGTGGTAACAAGTCTCAAAGGTACATCTCATCTGTTGTGGCAAAGGCCATTTTATGTGTTTGGGTTTTACACTGCTCCCCAGCCCATGAGCTCCCCACTGCTCACCAAACTGCGAATCATGTAAATCAGCGAAAACAACCCACTGATTGAGTAACACCACAAGCATTTCCAGAGAAAAACTTCTTGTGGTCATTGAGCAACACATACATTTTAGCTCAAGATTAGTTTCTCCAGCCATGTGTGCTGTCAGATTTCATTAAAATTTCAATGTTAACCCAACATACTTGAACCCTCTATAACATATCATTGCCCTCAGGCAACTTTGAAAGATTTTCTTACTGCCCCATTTCCAGTACATGTTTTTAAATGATTGTAACCAATTAAAATCTTTGAAAAGTATCAAAGAAAGTAGTCAAATAAAGTATTTATGAAATATTTGTGTATATCCTCAGTATACCCATCTTGTCACATAACCTACTGTAATTTTAGCTTGCACCTTTAACTTGTAGATCTCATGCCATATGAAACTTATGATTACATATGATTATCACTTCTGTTGTTATTCTACCTGTGTGTGCATGACCACTGAAACATGGCAGCAAGTAGAGACACTCTACAACTGAGACATCGACAAGTAAATTAAATATTAGTTTCCCTAATAGTTCTCTATTAGAGACAAACAAGCTGCTGAGGTTTTGTGACTACAGACCGACTGAAGGGAGTATGTTTTTAGTGGGAAAGTGACATCAGCGTTTACCCTTTTATACTAGAACACTACTTTTTGTGGCCTGCAATGGGCAGAAAACAGAAAAGAAATGTCCCAGCTTACTATAAGATAAGTCAATCTATAGATCTTTCAGATTGCATCCATGTTATGATGTTCTGTGGTGCAGCGACAGAGAGCACAGTTCACAGACTTGAATCAGTTCATTCAAACCAATTGCCAAATAAGTCATATAGTGAATCATTAGTTAGATCATAACTGGCTCATTGTCTAGAATCCACAGATATGACTTTAATGCTGCCGACTCTTCTTTGTCAAAACTTAGCACCCAGTACCCACCACAGCCCCTAAACAAGGACAGATGACCTGTTGTGTGAATGACCAGGTCAGGGGAATCCCTGTTTGAAGAGACATTAGTCAGGGTAGAGAAAGTAGGGAAGTATGTCTGCTGGAAGACAGAGGGGTCTTTGTGATGCATAACACAGCGGATTCATATCCACAAGGGTCCTCTACACACAGGCAACCACAATTGTGGCAGACAGTACAGCTGTCTATATGTGTCTGTTAATAT